>NC_137771.1:230253023-230256221 GCF_963455305.1 Plecotus auritus
TAGGGTTAGGGTTAGGGTTAGGGTTAGGGTTAGGGTTAGGGTTAGGGTTAGGGTTAGGGTTAGGGTTAGGGTTAGGGTTAGGGTTAGGGTTAGGGTTAGGGTTAGGGTTAGGGTTAGGGTTAGGGTTAGGGTTAGGGTTAGGGTTAGGGTTAGGGTTAGGGTTAGGGTTAGGGTTAGGGTTAGGGTTAGGGTTAGGGTTAGGGTTAGGGTTAGGGTTAGGGTTAGGGTTAGGGTTAGGGTTAGGGTTAGGGTTAGGGTTAGGGTTAGGGTTAGGGTTAGGGTTAGGGTTAGGGTTAGGGTTAGGGTTAGGGTTAGGGTTAGGGTTAGGGTTAGGGTTAGGGTTAGGGTTAGGGTTAGGGTTAGGGTTAGGGTTAGGGTTAGGGTTAGGGTTAGGGTTAGGGTTAGGGTTAGGGTTAGGGTTAGGGTTAGGGTTAGGGTTAGGGTTAGGGTTAGGGTTAGGGTTAGGGTTAGGGTTAGGGTTAGGGTTAGGGTTAGGGTTAGGGTTAGGGTTAGGGTTAGGGTTAGGGTTAGGGTTAGGGTTAGGGTTAGGGTTAGGGTTAGGGTTAGGGTTAGGGTTAGGGTTAGGGTTAGGGTTAGGGTTAGGGTTAGGGTTAGGGTTAGGGTTAGGGTTAGGGTTAGGGTTAGGGTTAGGGTTAGGGTTAGGGTTAGGGTTAGGGTTAGGGTTAGGGTTAGGGTTAGGGTTAGGGTTAGGGTTAGGGTTAGGGTTAGGGTTAGGGTTAGGGTTAGGGTTAGGGTTAGGGTTAGGGTTAGGGTTAGGGTTAGGGTTAGGGTTAGGGTTAGGGTTAGGGTTAGGGTTAGGGTTAGGGTTAGGGTTAGGGTTAGGGTTAGGGTTAGGGTTAGGGTTAGGGTTAGGGTTAGGGTTAGGGTTAGGGTTAGGGTTAGGGTTAGGGTTAGGGTTAGGGTTAGGGTTAGGGTTAGGGTTAGGGTTAGGGTTAGGGTTAGGGTTAGGGTTAGGGTTAGGGTTAGGGTTAGGGTTAGGGTTAGGGTTAGGGTTAGGGTTAGGGTTAGGGTTAGGGTTAGGGTTAGGGTTAGGGTTAGGGTTAGGGTTAGGGTTAGGGTTAGGGTTAGGGTTAGGGTTAGGGTTAGGGTTAGGGTTAGGGTTAGGGTTAGGGTTAGGGTTAGGGTTAGGGTTAGGGTTAGGGTTAGGGTTAGGGTTAGGGTTAGGGTTAGGGTTAGGGTTAGGGTTAGGGTTAGGGTTAGGGTTAGGGTTAGGGTTAGGGTTAGGGTTAGGGTTAGGGTTAGGGTTAGGGTTAGGGTTAGGGTTAGGGTTAGGGTTAGGGTTAGGGTTAGGGTTAGGGTTAGGGTTAGGGTTAGGGTTAGGGTTAGGGTTAGGGTTAGGGTTAGGGTTAGGGTTAGGGTTAGGGTTAGGGTTAGGGTTAGGGTTAGGGTTAGGGTTAGGGTTAGGGTTAGGGTTAGGGTTAGGGTTAGGGTTAGGGTTAGGGTTAGGGTTAGGGTTAGGGTTAGGGTTAGGGTTAGGGTTAGGGTTAGGGTTAGGGTTAGGGTTAGGGTTAGGGTTAGGGTTAGGGTTAGGGTTAGGGTTAGGGTTAGGGTTAGGGTTAGGGTTAGGGTTAGGGTTAGGGTTAGGGTTAGGGTTAGGGTTAGGGTTAGGGTTAGGGTTAGGGTTAGGGTTAGGGTTAGGGTTAGGGTTAGGGTTAGGGTTAGGGTTAGGGTTAGGGTTAGGGTTAGGGTTAGGGTTAGGGTTAGGGTTAGGGTTAGGGTTAGGGTTAGGGTTAGGGTTAGGGTTAGGGTTAGGGTTAGGGTTAGGGTTAGGGTTAGGGTTAGGGTTAGGGTTAGGGTTAGGGTTAGGGTTAGGGTTAGGGTTAGGGTTAGGGTTAGGGTTAGGGTTAGGGTTAGGGTTAGGGTTAGGGTTAGGGTTAGGGTTAGGGTTAGGGTTAGGGTTAGGGTTAGGGTTAGGGTTAGGGTTAGGGTTAGGGTTAGGGTTAGGGTTAGGGTTAGGGTTAGGGTTAGGGTTAGGGTTAGGGTTAGGGTTAGGGTTAGGGTTAGGGTTAGGGTTAGGGTTAGGGTTAGGGTTAGGGTTAGGGTTAGGGTTAGGGTTAGGGTTAGGGTTAGGGTTAGGGTTAGGGTTAGGGTTAGGGTTAGGGTTAGGGTTAGGGTTAGGGTTAGGGTTAGGGTTAGGGTTAGGGTTAGGGTTAGGGTTAGGGTTAGGGTTAGGGTTAGGGTTAGGGTTAGGGTTAGGGTTAGGGTTAGGGTTAGGGTTAGGGTTAGGGTTAGGGTTAGGGTTAGGGTTAGGGTTAGGGTTAGGGTTAGGGTTAGGGTTAGGGTTAGGGTTAGGGTTAGGGTTAGGGTTAGGGTTAGGGTTAGGGTTAGGGTTAGGGTTAGGGTTAGGGTTAGGGTTAGGGTTAGGGTTAGGGTTAGGGTTAGGGTTAGGGTTAGGGTTAGGGTTAGGGTTAGGGTTAGGGTTAGGGTTAGGGTTAGGGTTAGGGTTAGGGTTAGGGTTAGGGTTAGGGTTAGGGTTAGGGTTAGGGTTAGGGTTAGGGTTAGGGTTAGGGTTAGGGTTAGGGTTAGGGTTAGGGTTAGGGTTAGGGTTAGGGTTAGGGTTAGGGTTAGGGTTAGGGTTAGGGTTAGGGTTAGGGTTAGGGTTAGGGTTAGGGTTAGGGTTAGGGTTAGGGTTAGGGTTAGGGTTAGGGTTAGGGTTAGGGTTAGGGTTAGGGTTAGGGTTAGGGTTAGGGTTAGGGTTAGGGTTAGGGTTAGGGTTAGGGTTAGGGTTAGGGTTAGGGTTAGGGTTAGGGTTAGGGTTAGGGTTAGGGTTAGGGTTAGGGTTAGGGTTAGGGTTAGGGTTAGGGTTAGGGTTAGGGTTAGGGTTAGGGTTAGGGTTAGGGTTAGGGTTAGGGTTAGGGTTAGGGTTAGGGTTAGGGTTAGGGTTAGGGTTAGGGTTAGGGTTAGGGTTAGGGTTAGGGTTAGGGTTAGGGTTAGGGTTAGGGTTAGGGTTAGGGTTAGGGTTAGGGTTAGGGTTAGGGTTAGGGTTAGGGTTAGGGTTAGGGTTAGGGTTAGGGTTAGGGTTAGGGTTAGGGTTAGGGTTAGGGTTAGGGTTAGGGTTAGGGTTAGGGTTAGGGTTAGGGTTAGGGTTAGGGTTAGGGTTAGGGTTAGGGTTCGGGTTAGGGTTAGGGTTAGGGTTAGGGTTAGGGTTAGGGTTAGGGTTAGGGTTAGGGTTAGGGT
>NC_137772.1:600000-779985 GCF_963455305.1 Plecotus auritus
GATATGTGACAAATCTTTTTTTTTAAAAAAATATTTTATTGATTTCTTACAGAGAGGAAGGAAGAGGGATAGAGATTTAGAAACATCAACGAGAAACATCGATCAGCTGCCTCCTGCACACCTCCTACTGGGGATGTGCCCGCAACCAAGGTATATGCCCTTGACTGGAATCGAACCTGGGACCCTTCAGTCCACAGGCTGACGCTCTATCCACTGAGCCAAACCGGTTAGGGCATGACAAATCTTTCTAAAAAATATATTTTTATTGATTTCAGAGAGGAAGGGAGAGGGAGAGAGAGAGAAACATCAACAAGAAGAGAGAATCATGGATCGGCTGCCTCCTGCACGCCCCCTACTGGGGATCCAGCCCACAACATGGGCATGTGCCCTTGAGCAGAAACAAACTGGGACCTTCGGTCTGCAGGCCGACAGTCTATCCGCTGAGCCAAACCGGCGGGGGCTTTTTCTTTTTGCGTGTCAGAAGATGTGCCTCAGAACGCAGGAGTCCTAGGTAACGTGAAGTGTGTACATGGATGTATTTCCTTTATAAATGTTACGATTTTGCAATATGTGGGTCCTTACGCCCACACCCACACACGCAACACCGTTGCTCCACTGCCCTTTCACATGTCCGTCATTCGGTGCCCGATAGATCATTCTCTCCCAGGAGAGTCCTATCCGAGTAATGTGATTGAGGTCTAGCTGGCTTAGCCAAGAGATCAGCAAACATCCTATGTGTGGATTATTCCGCTTCTGTTGGTGGCGATTTACTCTGAACAAGCGGGGCCCAGGGCCACCTGCTGTGGCTGTCAGAGGAGAAGCCTGCTCTCTCCTCTCCCCTGAACTCGTGTGCGGGTCACAGGCGTGGAGCCAGCAGAGGAGGCCGCGCAGGCCTGCTGAGGTGGGAGGGAGTCGGCCGCGGGCAGGGCCGCTGACTCCTGCAGCCCCTCCGGGGGCCGTGTGATTGTAACCCAAAGCCACACTCGACGGTTCATCTCTGTGGAGGGATTGCAAACAGCCAAGGATCAGAGAGACACAGAACTGCCTCTGAGGGCCCGCCTCACCCTTCCTTCCACTCAGCCCGCTTTCTCCCCGCCCCGCCCACGTCTCTCCCCTCTGCACCCTGAAGTCTGCAATGTCACTTCCATGTGGCCACTTGGGGCCCGGCGCCACCATCGCTGTCTTGGAACCTCACCACAAATTCCATTTCAGGCAGCACCGGGTGGATGTGAACCCGGACGTCACCCAGGGGTGGCTGGGCCCCTGGGAATTCCCGTGCTCAGATCTTGCCCCGTGTCCGGGAAGAATGGCAACCTCAACAAGGATGGCACGGGGCGACATGCCCAGCTGCGGAGGAGGCGAGCAGGCAGGCCAGCAGGTGGACGTGGGGCGGCCACTGGTGCTGCAAGGGACGCGAGGCTCAACGACCAGAGCATTTATCCTCACAGCCCCGCTGACTGGGCAGCTGCAGGGCACGATCTCTTTCTCTGAGGCCCGTGGAATGGCAACAGTGCACGCAGGGGGTTGTGCCACGGGTGAGACACCCCGGGCCCAGGCTCAGCACCTGTACACAGGCTAACACGCCCAGTGGCGGGGCTCAGTGGTTGAGCATCGTCCTGTGCACCGAGCGGTCACCCGTTCAATTCCCGGTCAGGTCAGGGCACATGCCCAGGTTGCGGGCACAATCCCCAGTAGGGGGCGTGCAGGAGGTCAAGGTGAGTCCAGGGTTTGGTCTGGGTGATGATCCCCGGGCTAACCTGGTTCAGCTGGCATTTATCATGAGCGGATGGGTTTCTCTCTCATCGACATTTCTATTTCTGTCTCCCTCTTCCTTTCTCTAACAATCAATAAAAACAAATCTGAGGGTTTCCAGCTAGATAATCTTCAAGCCTTTCTTGCCATTTCCCCCTTTTTTAATCCTTACCCGAGGATATTTTTTCCATTGATTTTTTTAGAGAGAGTGGTAGGGAGGGAGAGGGGGGGGGGGGGAGAGAGAGAGAGAGAGAGAGAGAGAGAGAGAGAGAGAGAGAGAGAAGCAAGCCCCCAACGTGCCCTTGGCCAGGAATCGAACTTGTGACCCTTCTGTCTGTGGGCTCATGCTCTAACCACTGAGAAAAATCATCCTGGACTCTTGCCAGCCGCTTTGAAGCGCGTGCCCATCCATCCTCGCTGGTCAGCACTGGCCCATCCATCCTCGCTGGTCAGCACTGGCCCATCCATCCTCGCTGGTCAGCACTGGCCCATCCATCCTCGCTGGTCAGCATTGGCCCATCCATCCTCGCTGGTCAGCACTGGCCCAATGCAAGGAGGCATCACGTAAGAGTCCCGGTCCTGGTCTGAGTCTCTTGGCTGTTTTGCCAACCACCCGCTGCGGCTTTAAGACACCGCTGTGCTGTGTTTCTAGCCTGTTTGGGAGGTTTTTATGCAAATGGATCCCGATTGGTCCATTTCACCAGCACCAGTCACCTCTCCCTTTACAGAATTCTGTATTTTTAGGTCCATCACAGAGTTGGGCACAGATTTCTTCAAAGATCAGAACACAAATGATTGCATTGCTTATTTGAGAGCAATTTATGTTGAAGGCCTCTGCAGTATTCATGGGGAGAAAAAAGCACTGAGGATAAAACCATAAAGCAAAACATGCCGGAAGCTTCCTGACATGGGGTCATTCACGTCGCTTTCATCTGTTGCCTAAGAAACTGGATAATATAACTTCAAACACGAGACTCAAAGACATAACCCTTAAATCGCATTCTTAATGCTCCGTGCATTTTCCTTTTGGTGACAATAAACTAATTTGAAAGGAGAATTCTGCAGTTTATATAACGAGTTTGCTTTTTCTGTCTTTTTTTAACCCACACCTCACACCCACATGCAACATTATTGTAGCGGGAGGTGCAGGCTGGCCCCAGACGGCCCCGAGGGCTGACGTATCGAGTGGCTTAGCTCAGGTCTCCTGACTCCCCGGGCGGGGGTGTGCGGAAATGGGCAGTAATTGCACCCACTTCCTATGGCGTTTACCAAAGGACACGGCAATATTGGTAAAATAGGTCAGAGCAGTTCCTGGCACCGTGCAGCAGCTATATAAGAACTTGCTTTTTAAAAAAGCTGTGTGTGTGTGCATGTGTGTGTTTGTATGTATATATGTGCATGTAAGTGCATGTATATATGTATGTATATGCGTATGTGCATGTGTGTATGTATATATGTGCGTGTAAGTGCATATGTGTATGTATATATGCGTGTATGTGTGCATACATGTATAGGTGTATGTATGCATATGTTTATATATGTGCATACATGTGCATATGTGTATATATGTGTATGTATATAAGTGCATGTGTATATATGTGTATGTGTATATATGTGTATATATGTGTGTATGTGTGCATATACATATATGTGTGTATGTGTATATGTATATATATGTGTGTATGTGTATATATATGTGTGTATAGGTTTGTATGGGTGTAGGTATATGTGTGTATGTGTGCATGTGTGTGCGTGTATGTATATATGTATGTATGTGTGCATGTGTGTGTGTGTGTGCACACACACAGCACATTCTCGCCTGTAGTGACTCACTGACATTTCACGGGGAAGCTGGCTTTTCTTTGAGAGACGCCCACCACAGAGACCCGGGTAGGAGGGCCACAGTGACCAGGACCGACCTGGTCCCCGGGACAGAGCACTGTGATCCTAGGTGTGTGTGCTCCTAGGGGTGTGCGCTCCTAGGTGTGTGCTCCTAGGTCTGTGCTCTTAGGTGTGTGTGCTCCTAGGTGTGTGTGCTCCTAGGTGTGTGTGCTCCTAGAGGTGTGCGCTCCTAGGTGTGTGCGCTCCTAGGGGTGTGCGCTCCTAGGTGTGTGCTCCTAGGTCTGTGCTCTTAGGTGTGTGTGCTCCTAGGTGTGTGTGCTCCTAGGGGTGTGCGCTCCTAGGTGTGTGCTCCTAGGTCTGTGCTCTTAGGTGTGTGTGCTCCTAGGTGTGTGTGCTCCTAGGGGTGTGCGCTCCTAGGTGTGTGCTCCTAGGTCTGTGCTCTTAGGTGTGTGTGCTCCTAGGTGTGTGTGCTCCTAGGTGTGTGTGCTCCTAGGGGTGTGCGCTCCTAGGTGTGTGCGCTCCTAGGTGTGTGCTCCTAGGTGTGTGTGCTCCTAGGGGTGTGCGCTCCTAGGTGTGTGTGCTCCTAGGTGTGTGCTCCTAGGTCTGTGCTCTTAGGTGTGTGTGCTCCTAGGTGTGTGTGCTCCTAGGTGTGTGTGCTCCTAGGGGTGTGTGCTCCTAGGGGTGTGTGCTCCTAGGTGTGTGCTCCTAGGTGTGTGTGCTCCTAGGTGTGTGTGCTCCTAGGGGTGTGCGCTCCTAGGTGTGTGTGCTCCTAGGTGTGTGCTCCTAGGTGTGTGTGCTCCTAGGTGTGTGCGCTCCTAGGTGTGTGCTCCTAGGTGTGTGTGCTCCTAGGTGTGTGCTCCTAGGTGTGTGTGCTCCTAGGTGTGTGTGCTCCTAGGTGTGTGTGCTCCTAGGTCTGTGCTCCTAGGTGTGTGCGCTCCTAGGTGTGTGTGCTCCTAGGTCTGTGCTCCTAGGTGTGTGTGCTCCTAGGTGTGTGTGCTCCTAGGGGTGTGCGCTCCTAGGTGTGTGTGCTCCTAGGTGTGTGTGCTCCTAGGTGTGTGTGCTCCTAGGGGTGTGCGCTCCTAGGTGTGTGTGCTCCTAGGTGTGTGCTCCTAGGTGTGTGTGCTCCTAGGGGTGTGCGCTCCTAGGTGTGTGTGCTCCTAGGTGTGTGCTCCTAGGTGTGTGTGCTCCTAGGTGTGTGCTCCTAGGTGTGTGTGCTCCTAGGTCTGTGCTCCTAGGTGTGTGTGCTCCTAGGTGTGTGTGCTCCTAGGTGTGTGCTCCTAGGTGTGTGTGCTCCTAGGGGTGTGCGCTCCTAGGTGTGTGTGCTCCTAGGTGTGTGCTCCTAGGTGTGTGTGCTCCTAGGTGTGTGTGCTCCTAGGTGTGTGTGCTCCTAGGTGTGTGTGCTCCTAGGTGTGCGCTCCTAGGTGTGTGTGCTCCTAGGTGTGTGTGCTCCTAGGTGTGTGTGCTCCTAGGTGTGTGTGCTCCTAGGTGTGTGTGCTCCTAGGTGTGTGTGCTCCTAGGTCTGTGCTCCTAGGTGTGTGTGCTCCTAGGTGTGTGTGCTCCTAGGTCTGTGCTCCTAGGTGTGTGTGCTCCTAGGTGTGCGCTCCTAGGTGTGTGTGCTCCTAGGTCTGTGCTCCTAGGTGTGTGTGCTCCTAGGTCTGTGCTCCTAGGTGTGTGTGCTCCTAGGTGTGCGCTCCTAGGTGTGTGCTCCTAGGTCTGTGCTCTTAGGTGTGTGTGCTCCTAGGTGTGTGTGCTCCTAGGTGTGTGTGCTCCTAGAGGTGTGCGCTCCTAGGTGTGTGCGCTCCTAGGGGTGTGCGCTCCTAGGTGTGTGCTCCTAGGTCTGTGCTCTTAGGTGTGTGTGCTCCTAGGTGTGTGTGCTCCTAGGGGTGTGCGCTCCTAGGTGTGTGCTCCTAGGTCTGTGCTCTTAGGTGTGTGTGCTCCTAGGTGTGTGTGCTCCTAGGGGTGTGCGCTCCTAGGTGTGTGCTCCTAGGTCTGTGCTCTTAGGTGTGTGTGCTCCTAGGTGTGTGTGCTCCTAGGTGTGTGTGCTCCTAGGGGTGTGCGCTCCTAGGTGTGTGCGCTCCTAGGTGTGTGCTCCTAGGTGTGTGTGCTCCTAGGGGTGTGCGCTCCTAGGTGTGTGTGCTCCTAGGTGTGTGCTCCTAGGTCTGTGCTCTTAGGTGTGTGTGCTCCTAGGTGTGTGTGCTCCTAGGTGTGTGTGCTCCTAGGGGTGTGTGCTCCTAGGGGTGTGTGCTCCTAGGTGTGTGCTCCTAGGTGTGTGTGCTCCTAGGTGTGTGTGCTCCTAGGGGTGTGCGCTCCTAGGTGTGTGTGCTCCTAGGTGTGTGCTCCTAGGTGTGTGTGCTCCTAGGTGTGTGCGCTCCTAGGTGTGTGCTCCTAGGTGTGTGTGCTCCTAGGTGTGTGCTCCTAGGTGTGTGTGCTCCTAGGTGTGTGTGCTCCTAGGTGTGTGTGCTCCTAGGTCTGTGCTCCTAGGTGTGTGCGCTCCTAGGTGTGTGTGCTCCTAGGTCTGTGCTCCTAGGTGTGTGTGCTCCTAGGTGTGTGTGCTCCTAGGGGTGTGCGCTCCTAGGTGTGTGTGCTCCTAGGTGTGTGTGCTCCTAGGTGTGTGTGCTCCTAGGGGTGTGCGCTCCTAGGTGTGTGTGCTCCTAGGTGTGTGCTCCTAGGTGTGTGTGCTCCTAGGGGTGTGCGCTCCTAGGTGTGTGTGCTCCTAGGTGTGTGCTCCTAGGTGTGTGTGCTCCTAGGTGTGTGCTCCTAGGTGTGTGTGCTCCTAGGTCTGTGCTCCTAGGTGTGTGTGCTCCTAGGTGTGTGTGCTCCTAGGTGTGTGCTCCTAGGTGTGTGTGCTCCTAGGGGTGTGCGCTCCTAGGTGTGTGTGCTCCTAGGTGTGTGCTCCTAGGTGTGTGTGCTCCTAGGTGTGTGTGCTCCTAGGTGTGTGTGCTCCTAGGTGTGTGTGCTCCTAGGTGTGCGCTCCTAGGTGTGTGTGCTCCTAGGTGTGTGCTCCTAGGTGTGTGTGCTCCTAGGTGTGTGTGCTCCTAGGTGTGTGTGCTCCTAGGTGTGTGCTCCTAGGTGTGTGTGCTCCTAGGTGTGTGTGCTCCTAGGTGTGTGTGCTCCTAGGTGTGTGTGCTCCTAGGTGTGTGCGCTCCTAGGTGTGTGTGCTCCTAGGTCTGTGCTCCTAGGTGTGTGCGCTCCTAGGTGTGTGTGCTCCTAGGTCTGTGCTCCTAGGTGTGTGTGCTCCTAGGTCTGTGCTCCTAGGTGTGTGTGCTCCTAGGTCTGTGCTCCTAGGTGTGTGTGCTCCTAGGTGTGTGTGCTCCTAGGTGTGTGTGCTCCTAGGTGTGTGCTCCTAGGGGTGTGCTCCTAGGGGTGTGTGCTCCTAGGTGTGTGTGCTCCTAGGTGTGTGCGCTCCTAGGTGTGTGTGCTCCTAGGTCTGTGCTCCTAGGTGTGTGTGCTCCTAGGTCTGTGCTCCTAGGTGTGTGTGCTCCTAGGTGTGTGTGCTCCTAGGTGTGTGTGCTCCTAGGTGTGTTTGCTCCTAGGTGTGTGTGCTCCTAGGTGTGTGTGCTCCTAGGTGTGTGTGCTCCTAGGTGTGTGCTCCTAGGTGTGTGTGCTCCTAGGTGTGTGTGCTCCTAGGTGTGTGTGCTCCTAGGTGTGTGCGCTCCTAGGTGTGTGTGCTCCTAGGTCTGTGCTCCTAGGTGTGTGTGCTCCTAGGTGTGTGTGCTCCTAGGGGTGTGCGCTCCTAGGTGTGTGTGCTCCTAGGTGTGTGTGCTCCTAGGTGTGTGTGCTCCTAGGTGTGTGTGCTCCTAGGGGTGTGCGCTCCTAGGTGTGTGCTCCTAGGTGTGTGTGCTCCTAGGTGTGTGTGCTCCTAGGTGTGTGTGCTCCTAGGTGTGTGTGCTCCTAGGGGTGTGCGCTCCTAGGTGTGTGCTCCTAGGTGTGTGTGCTCCTAGGTGTGTGTGCTCCTAGGTGTGCGCTCCTAGGTGTGTGTGCTCCTAGGTGTGTGTGCTCCTAGGTGTGTGTGCTCCTAGGTGTGTGCTCCTAGGTGTGTGTGCTCCTAGGTGTGTGTGCTCCTAGGTGTGTGCTCCTAGGTGTGTGTGCTCCTAGGTGTGTGTGCTCCTAGGTGTGTGTGTTCCTAGGTGTGTGTGCTCCAGGTGTGTGTGCTCCTAGGTGTGTGTGCTCCTAGGTGTGTGCTCCTAGGTGTGTGTGCTCCTAGGTGTGTGTGCTCCGAGGTGTGTGCTCCTAGGGGTGTGTGCTCCTAGGTGTGTGCTCCTAGGTGTGTGTGCTCCTAGGTGTGTGTGCTCCTAGGTGTGTGCTCCTAGGTGTGTGTGCTCCTAGGTGTGTGCTCCTAGGTGTGTGCTCCTAGGTGTGTGTGCTCCTAGGTGTGTGCTCCTAGGTGTGTGTGCTCCTAGGTGTGTGCTCCTAGGTGTGTGTGCTCCTAGGTGTGTGTGCTCCGAGGTGTGTGCTCCTAGGTGTGTGTGCTCCTAGGTGTGTGCTCCTAGGGGTGTGTGCTCCTAGGTGTGTGTGCTCCTAGGTGTGTGTCCTCCTAGGTGTGTGCTCCTAGGTGTGTGCTCCTAGGTGTGTGCTCCTAGGTGTGTGTGCTCCTAGGTGTGTGTCCTCCTAGGTGTGTGCTCCTAGGTGTGTGTGCTCCTAGGGGTGTGTGCTCCTAGGTGTGTGTGCTCCTAGGGGTGTGTGCTCCTAGGTGTGTGTGCTCCTAGGTGTGTGTGCTCCTAGGTGTGTGCTCCTAGGTGTGTGTGTTCCTAGGGGTGTGTGCTCCTAGGTGTGTGCTCCTAGGTGTGTGCTCCTAGGTGTGTGTGCTCCTAGGTGTGTGTGCTCCTAGGTGTGTGTGCTCCTAGGTGTGTGCTCCTAGGTGTGTGTGCTCCTAGGTGTGTGCTCCTAGGTGTGTGTGCTCCTAGGTGTGTGCGCTCCTAGGTGTGTGTGCTCCTAGGTGTGTGTGCTCCTAGGTGTGTGTGTTCCTAGGGGTGTGTGCTCCTAGGTGTGTGCTCCTAGGTGTGTGCTCCTAGGTGTGTGTGCTCCTAGGTGTGTGCTCCTAGGTGTGTGTGCTCCTTGGTGTGTGCTCCTAGGTGTGTGTGCTCCTAGGTGTGTGTGCTCCGAGGTGTGTGTGCTCCGAGGTGTGTGTGCTCCTTGGTGTGTGCTCCTAGGTGTGTGCTCCTAGGTGTGTGTGCTCCGAGGTGTGTGTGCTCCTAGGTGTGTGTGCTCCGAGGTGTGTGTGCTCCGAGGTGTGTGTGCTCCTTGGTGTGTGCTCCTAGGTGTGTGCTCCTAGGTGTGTGTGCTCCTAGGTGTGTGTGCAAAGAAGGTAATGAAGGGCCATTGGGTTTAAAGAGAATGCTGGATGCATTGAGCTGTTTTCTGAGAGAAGTCTCTTGGAGCCTTTGTTAATGTGGAAGAGCCTGTCCAGCCTTCAGTTAAATGTGTTTGAGAGCACTTGAGTAGGAACACTGAGTTAAGGAGCGCGCACCCCACGCTGAGCTTGCACCCGGTGTCCTCGCCTGCGATGGGCCAGTCGGATGACACGGTCTTTGTGGGGGACGTTTGGGGTCATCTGCTCAGAACTCCTTCCTAAGTTCTCTGTCCTTAACACCTGATAACTGCTGACTCTAACTAGGGGTTCGTGAGATTTTGTAAAAACGTCCCCCCCCCCCAATGTAAGACATGGGTCACGTGACGGCAGCTACTCAAAGCGGTGCATTCCCGTGGCGAGTGCTTGGCCGCGGAGGGTCGGCAGGACCGGACTTGAACCTCTGCCGCCAGGGGACGTCTGGGGGCACGAGGGCGCGGGTCCCCGGGAGCAGAAGCAGCAGCATGAACGGGGGGCAGAGTCCCGTCTGTATGTGAGGAGTCCGAGGAGCCCACGGCCGGCTGGCGGCTGCAGCGTGGGGGGCGGGGAGGAGTCCTGAGCCTCGGGGAGGGAGGTGTGGGGGCTCCACTGGGAGGTGTGGGGGCTCCCCCGGGAGGTGTGGGGGCTCCCCCGGGAGGTGGGGGGCTCCCCCGGGAGGTGTGGGGGCTCCCCTAGGAGGTGGGGTTCTCCCCCGGGAGGGGTGTGGGGCTCCCCCGGGAGGTGGGGGGTTCCCCCAGGAGGTGTGGGGCTCCCCCGGGAAGTGTGGGGGCTCCCCCGGGAGGGGTGTGGGCTCCCCCGGGAGGTGGGGGGCTCCCCCGGGAGGTGTGGGGGCTCCCCTAGGAGGTGGGGTTCTCCCCCGGGAGGTGTGGGGCTCCCCCGGGAGGTGGGGGGGCTCCCCCGGGAGGTGTGGGCTCCCCCTGGAGGTGTGGGGGCTCCCCCGGGAGGGGTGTGGGGCTCCCCCGGGAGGTGGGGGGTTCCCCCAGGAGGTGTGGGGCTCCCCCGGGAGGGGTGTGGGCTCCCCCGGGAGGGGTGTGGGCTCCCCCGGGAGGTGGGGGGCTCCCCCGGGAGGTGTGGGGGCTCCCCTAGGAGGTGGGGTTCTCCCCCGGGAGGTGGGGGCTCCCCCGGGAGGTGGGGGGCTCCCCCGGGAGGTGTGGGCTCCCCCGGGAGGGGTGGGGGCAGCACAGCAGCCTGGGAGCCAGGCCTGGCGGGTGAGAGGTGGCCGTGGGCGGCGGGCGTGGACGGGCTCAGGACGGACGCTCCCCGCGGACGCCGCCCAGGAATCGCAGGGGAAGGAAATGCGCGTGGCCGTGGCCCTCGCTGGGGGAGGCGGACAGAGACAGAGACAGGGGCCGCCCAGCCCTCAGGCGCACCCCGCGTCCTGCCGGGGCCCCAGAGCCCAGGGACCGCAGCGCTGGGCCCGGGAGCCGCCCTTCTGCTCAGCTTCCCCTCCCTGTGACCCGCCCCCCGGGCCTTGCACGGGTCACAGGGCGCTCGGCAGGCTTCCCTTTCCCAAGGACACGACCATGACGCCGATCGTTCTGCTGGAAAAAGTGAGATAAAAGGCCCCACACGTGGATGGCGCCTTTTCTTGGCGTTTCCACACGGACGGTCACGTCTGAAGGACCCTGGGTTCCTGGGGAAAAGCAACCTTGCGTGTTCGCGCCGAGTGCATGGCCTGGGCTGGCACGCGGAGGTGCGGGAGCCGTCCCGCTGGGGTCCCTGTGACCTTCAGGAGTTTACATAACGTGCGCCCTTCCCCACGTGCCCCAGAGTGGACCGGGTGCTGGTGCGTGTGTGTGTATGTATGTGCATGCATACACGTGTGCACGTGTGTGTGTGTGCACGTGTGTGTACGTGTGCATGGGCACAGTCTGAGTTTCAGGTGATTTTGTGTCAGGTCCTGGGCGAGGACTCCAACATATGCCTGTCCTGGATGTTGCGTGAGGACCGGAAACACTGTGCAGGCCGGCCCTGAGCTGGGATCTTCGGCGGCTTTCTCTCTCATTCATCATATGGGGCCTCTGCAGACATCCGCCGAGCTGTTCACTTACTTCCGAGGCAGTGACCCCGCGTTGCCCACCGATGCCCAGCTTCCTCTTCCTCTTCTGACCAGGGCCCTCTTTTTATTGAGGGACAGAAATATGCATGGCTTCAGGGCTGTATTTTCCTGCCGGGCCAGCGTGGCTCAGGGGTTGAGCATCGACCTATGAACCAGGAGGTGACAGTTGGATTCCCCGTCGGGGCACATGCCTGCATTTCAGCTGGACCCCCAGTAGGGGGCGGGCAGGAGGCCGCAGATCATCATGGATGTCTCTCTCTCTCTCTCTCTCTCTCTCTCTCTCTCTCTCTCTTGCCCTTCCTCTCTGAAATCAACAATTAAATAAAAGACTGCATTTCCCACCTTCTCTTCCATTTATGTGTGGGGAATGGCATGTCAGACAACTTAGCGAGTATGTCTTCTGTCCCCTCCCCCACTGTTGTTCTGTCTGGAAGATGTGGCGGCCGGACCTCCAATAACCATCTTGCACACGAGGCCGTCTGAACACATGTGGTGACACGGCAAAGGCGGGAGAGCAGACACGCAGAGCCAGCCCCACGTCGCCTGCCCGGCGGGGGGGGGGGGGGGGGTCACAGGCCAGCCCCGGATTTCCTAGCTCCAGGCTGCACTTTATGTGAACGAGAAGCGAGCCTCTAAGTGTTAGGTCGCCGTGATTCTGTCAACCAAGCCCGAGTCTCAGGGACACAGACGCAGTGAGGAATGCTCGTCAGCCTGTATTTTTCAATTCATGAATTTATTAAGTGAAACGGAATCTATTGATTTCTCCCGGGACAGAAGAGCGAATCAGCACATTTTACCTACCCACCGCGTCTCTCGAACCCTCATTTATCTCTTTGCTACACCCGTTTGCTGACACAGCCTGGATTTCCTCCCAGCCCACGATCGCCAAATTACGGTTCCGTTATTTACCCTTTATTTCAGGAGTTACAGCGGGGTGTGATGGCGTTTTAACTGCACTTACCCAGCTCTTTTTGATTCCCTCCACCTGGAGCTGAACGCCGTGTTTACGGCAATTTCTCCCGCAAATGATCCCCTCGTTTGGGATTTAATCTTCTGTTTGGCGCCCCTGTTTATTGGTGTCATTTAGGATTAGATTTGCGCAGGTGTTGGGAGTCGGAAAGCCAGAGGCTTCATCAGGGAGGACGGAGCCGCTCGGAGAAGCCTGCGGGTCGTCAGGGCTCCGGGGTCCTCCGTGCTCCTGGGCTCTGCTCCTGGGGAGAGGGGGGAGGGGAACCCCCCCACCCCTGGGCCCTCCCAGAGCCCCACACACACTCCTTGTGGTCACCATGGCCACATGGCGGGAGGGGACGCTGGGGAGTGTTGTTCATCTGCATGGGAGGGGCCTGGCTAGGGGGGGTCCCAACCCTGGGAAAGTTGGGGCCAGAGCAAGCAGGCCGAGCAAACACCTGTCCCCTGTGAACCCCGAGGAAGCTGTAAGACCCGCAGGGCTTGAAAATGCGAGCATATTTCTTTTCCTTTCCGAACACACGGCCACGTATAAACTTAGCCAAGAAGCTCTCGAGCCAGTGTCCAAACAGTCGCCGTAGGGTAGGCCTGGTCCATCCGCCCGTGGCGCCGGGGCCTGATGTGACCTGAGGCCCAGGTGTGCCAGGACGAGCAGGTGGGCCTGATGTGACCTGAGGCCCAGGTGTGCCAGGACGAGCAGGTGGGCCTGATGTGACCTGAGGCCCAGGTGTGCCAGGACGAGCAGGTGGGCCTGATGGGACCTGAGGCCCAGGTGTGCCAGGACGAGCAGGTGGGCCTGATGGGACCTGAGGCCCAGGTGTGCCAGGACGAGCAGGTGGTTTGCGTTGAGCCCATTTGCTAAGGAGTCTCCCTCCTGCCTGAGTTAAGCTATGAATCATGTGTCCATTTTGCTGGGCACATATGGAGTGTCTTGTTTGCCTACCGATGTGTGTGTTCTGGATTTCTGGAAAATTGTCTTAGAACTGAATGCTTTTTCTCGGTTGAGGAGGTCACAGGGAAGGTGGCCCGAGGGCGGAGCCCAGGTCTGAGGAGGAACTTGGTGCAGAGGGAGGAGAGGGGAAGGGGAGGAGGGAGGAAGAGGGAGAGGAGAGGAGGAGAGGGAGGAGGGAGGAGAGAGGAGGAGGAAGGAGAGGGGAGGAGGGAAGAGAGGGGAGGAAGGAGGAGAGAGGAGGGAGAAGGAGGGAGGAGAGGGGAGGAGAGAGGAGGGAGAAGGAGGGAGAAGAGAGGAGGAGGAAGGAGAGAGGAGGAGGGAGGAGAGGGGAGGAGGGAGGAGAGAGGAGGGAGAAGGAGGGAGAAGAGAGGAGGAGGAAGGAGAGAGGAGGAGGGAGGAGAGGGGAGGAGGGAGGAGAGGGGGAGGAGAGAGGAGAGGGGAGGAGGGAGGAGAGGGGAGGAGAGAGGAGGGAGAAGGAGGGAGAAGAGAGGAGGAGGAAGGAGAGAGGAGGAGGGAGGAGAGGGGAGGAGGGAGGAGAGGGGAGGAGGGAGGAGAGGGGAGGAGAGAGGAGAGGGGAGGAGGGAAGAGAGGGGAGGAGGAAGAGAGGGGAGGGGAGGAAGGAGGAGGGAGGAGAGGGAGGAGGGAGGAGAGGGAGGAGAGAGGAGGAGTGGAGGAGGGAGGAGGGGGAGAGGGGAGAGCATGGCAGGGAGCACGCCTTTGAGAGGCTCACTGTCACCCAGGGGCGCGAAGGGGGAGGAGAGAGGAGGACACAGCAGAGGACCACATGCCACCGGTCATGGAGGACACGCTTGTTCCAAGGCCGTGGTCCCGCAGCCTCAAGCGTCCCCGACCCCCAGGGAACACGTGTGGAGTAACTCTGGGGCGCCCTGACGTGCGTTCGGGGGACCTTTCCTCCAGAGAAACGCTCTCGGGAGAAGGCCAGCGTCTGGCTGCTGGGAAGTCCCGGATGCCGGTCATTACAGAATCGGCAGGTGCAGCGGGTCCACTTGGACCGTCCCCTGCGCGCAGGCCAGCCGAACGCGGTCACCGGCCCAGATGTGGGCTCTGGGGTCCCGAGCCCTTCCAAGGAGCAAGGACGCCACCGGCTCCTCTGGACCCGCCACCATCCCTGCGCCATGCGCACAGGGCGTTTCTCGTGGAGACGTGCCCGCAGCTGCCCCAGCAGCCCCTCATTCCCTTGGAGCCATTTCCCCGTCCCAGCTGGAACCCAGTGAGATGGAGGGAGGGACCCACCTTCCAAACCCAACCGGCGCCCTCTTCCCCTCAGAGGACCACGCCCAGGGCTGCAGGGCGAGATGCACATTCAGGAAGGAGCAGGGGGTGGGAGCGCTCGCCAGAGTCCGGAGCTGGAGGCTCCCGGGGCGCCGGGCATTGGTTTTGTGGAAGCGCGTTCGTTCCGGTTCGTTCGGGCGGTGAGCGAATCAGCAGGGTGACTCCCGGCTCCTGCCCCCGGTGGAGGCCGTTACAATGGATCAAGATCCCGCTCACGGCAGGCGGCCCGGGGCTTCTGTCCCAGGCTGGCTCTGCGCGCACCGAGGCTCCTGCTAATTGGTTAGCAAATTCACCCCCAGATCCAGCTGCCGGGCGCCCCAGGGATCAGGCTGACCCCGCCCCAGCCTGTGACCCTGCCCCAGCCTGTGACCCTGCCCCAGGGATCAGGCTGACCCCGCCCCAGCCTGTGACCCCGCCCAGCCTGTGACCCCGCCCCAGCCTGTGACCCCGCCCAGCCTGTGACCCCGCCCCAGCCTGTGACCCCGCCCAGCCTGCTGACCCCGCCCAGCCTGTGACCCCGCCCCAGCCTGTGACCCCGCCCAGCCTGCTGCGTTCCTGGGGAAGCTGCTGTTGGTGCCTTGGGGAACCCTGGACCCGGTGGGGCTGTCCCGCCATTAAGGGTCATCAGAACAGGAAAGCCAGGGGCTGGTTTGCCCAGGCAGCTCAGATGGAGAGAGCTCACGCATCTTCCGTTTCCTTTACCCCCCGAGGCCTGGCTGCCCTGGGAGCAGGCCCCCGGGGAAGGGCGCGGGGAAGGGCTCGGGGAGGGGCACGGCTCCGGAGGCAGCTGTGACCGCGGGGCGGGTGCGCACAGCTTTCAGAAGACGCTGTGGGCACAGGCGGCAATGGGCCATTCATTCCCTTGCGCACCCATGGCCGGTTATTTTGTTGGGCTGTCTGAACAATGCAGGCATGGACATAGTTGTACCTGGGTGCTGGTTCCTATTTCTCTGCGTTCTTGGAGGCCAGCTTAGCGTGGCATGGAATCCCGGATGGTAGCTACTTAGCACCTTGGAATAATATTCCGTCATCCTTTTCGGACTTCCCTCACTCCTGCTGAAAAGTGAGCAGCCGGTCATACTGTTGCTCACTTGAAATTTCTCTAGTCACCTCTGAGGTTTTCCTTTCGTGTTTATATCATGCCCCGCACCACATTCATCATTTTTCTCTTTATTCTCATCGCTCTTCCTCATCGGGTCCACACGACAATAAATGACACACACAGTGAATTTCATTATTCAAGCAGGACGCTTGAAAAGCATCTTCCATTTCTCCCTCGTTTGCATCTTACCACCCCACCTTCTCACACGAATTGTCACGTCTTATGGTTGGTGCGGAAGTATCTCCTCTCACTCAGTGAGAACTTATTTTGTACCGGCATTGCTAACACTACTCTTGTTAGCTTCTGGGTCTACCTCCTAAATAGCTCTTGATTTCAGCTTTCGTTTATTATCTTGCTATCATTAACCTACTCAACCTCTTATCCTTTTTTTTTTCCTTCTAATCTTTTCGACACACTCCTGTCTACAGTGTCAGCTGACCTGGTGAGAGAGCAGCATGACATGACCTCAGTAAGATGCCGATCTGATTGTCTCACTCCAGCCTGAAACCTTTCAACGGCTTCTTTTAAAAAAATATTTTTATTGATTTCAGAGAGGAAGAGAGAGGAAGAAAGAGAGAGAAACATTAGTGCTGAGAGAGAATCATTGATCAGCTGCCTCCTGCACGCCCCCTACTGGAGATCAAGCCCACAACCTGGGCATGTGCCCTGACGGGGAATCAAACCATGACCTCCTGGCTCATAGGTCAACCCTCAACCACTGAGCCACATGCTGGGATAATTTTTGATTCCTTTTTTGTTAGATTAGACCAGTGGTCGGCAAACTCATTAGTCAACGGAGCCAAATATCAACAGTACAACGATTGAAGTTTCTTTGGAGAGCCACATTTTTTAAACGTAAACTTCTTCTAACGCCACTTCTTCAAAACAGACTCGCCCAGGCCGTGGTATTTTGTGAAAGAGCCACACTCAAGGGGCCAAAGAGCCGCATGTGGCTCGCGAGCCGCCGTGTGCCGACCATGGGATTAGACTGTTCTTCAGCAAACATTCCCTCCTTCCCCTGCCCCCACCTTGGGAGGAGTGTGCGTCCTTACCCACTGCTGTTGATCGTGGCCCTCTGACGGGCTCTGGCGGTCACACGTGGGTGGACGTGACTGGGCGTGCCTGTGACCACGGGGTGAGTCATGACAAGGTGTGTTCCACTGGCTGTTCAAGCATCTGGCATGAGAGGCGTGTACCTACCGGTCTCAAAAGGGTATGACACATGGAGCAGACTTAACCAGAAGCCGTGCCCCAGACCCAAGCTTGGCCGCCCCAGCCACGTGGCACTGCCCCAGCCTCTGTGACCGTGCGGGTGAGACAGATGCTGGGGGCGCTGTCGGTCGCCCAGGAGTGGGCGTTCGCTTCCTGACGCACCTGCCCTGTGCCCAGCCCAGCGCGGAAGGAGGCCCCTCCTTGTAGGCCCGAGTCCCGTGCTCTTAGCTACAAACCGCTGAATACTGGTTCACGAGACTGGCATTGCTCATTATCGCATTGCGGTTTATGTCCATGCCTCTCACACTTCTCTGCGTACCCTGGGGGTAGGCAACACATCACATGTATGTTTCTATGTCAGTGCCTACAACTGCATTCCAGATGATAGATGTTCAGCATGTTTATTGAGATAAAGAGTGAATGAAGGTCTATGTTTATCGCAGACTGATGATCAGAGAGCCCGCCTGACCCTCCCACTCAGAGCAACTGAAATCGCGGGTAAGACGGAAGAGATGTCTCCGTGGGGACAGGATGACCCCGGGAAGCTCAGGGCAATGACCTTGAGAACGCGGGAGATGCCCAGAGCACGGAGCCTGTGTGTGCCCTGGGAGCAGCTGCCACACTCGGGTGATGGACGGGCGGACAGGGACCAGAGCAGGAACCAAAGCCTAGACCCGTGGTCGGCAAACCGCGGCTCGCGAGCCACAGGCGGCTCTTTGGCCCCTTGAGGGTGGCTCTTCCACAAAATACCACGGCCTGGGCGAGTCTATGTTGAAGAAGGGGCGTTAGAAGAAGTTTAAGTTTAAAAAATGTGGCTCTCCAAAGAAATTTCAATCGTTGTACTGTTGGTATTTGGCTCTGTGGACTAATGAGTTTGCCGACCACTGGCCTAGACTCTCCCATGTCAAGTTCTACTGGTAAACAGGGGCCACGAGACGGAAAGGCAGATGGCGCCATGGCCGCCTCTTCCCCCTCTCGGAGCTGCCGAGGGCCCTCCTCCTGCACACGCCTGCAGAGCAGATCTGGACGGAGGTGTGGCCAGAGTGCCTTTGCCTTCTGAGATGCCCACAGCGCTCACATGGGTACACACACACACATGCACATACATAAACATGCGCACACAGATATACACACACAGGTGCACACATGCACATAGATGTGCACACATGTGCACAGGCATACCCGCACATGCACGCACACACATGCACACACAGCTGGTTTCAGCTCTGAAGCACCTTCACGGTCTCCTCAGCACGAACCGGTCTTTCCCAGCAGGCCGTGCAGGACCGGGGCCCCTCACCCCGCAGCAGCGCACCTTGTCCTGGCCGTGATGACGACGTGGTGACTCCGTGAGGCCAGCTGCTCCTCCTGCGAGGGGATGACGGGAGGGCCCAGGCGTGCACGCCCTGTCGGGCCCCATGCGCGCTGACATGGGAGCGCCAGCGGATCTGTCGTTGTTCTGACGGGCACCGTCGGGGCGTGGCGAGGAGAGCACACCCTCCCTGAACTGTGGTCGCTCCTTCCCACCACCTTCGAGCGGGCGAGCTGCACGTGGTTCCGTCCCAATGCCAGGGAAGGGGATGGCGCACCCAGCGCTTCCGCGTCCCGGCACCTTTGTCCGTTTTCTGGTGAAGACATGACGGTGAGGGGACAGTGGGCAGAGAGCATGCACGCTCCACGGCCACAGGGGTGTCCCGGGCCGGTGGTCCGATCAGCATCAGCGGGGAGCGTCCTCCTGGCACCAGGCCCTGGAACTGCATCGTCAGCGACACTGCTCGCACCACCCGACCTGCACGGTTTTGTGCCTGGAGGTCTCGGCTCGTTCTGGGTTGACTAGCTTCTTAAGAAAAGCATGGTCCGTATTTAGGGTCTGGAACTGTTCATCTTACTTCCCTGGCAGCGCTATTTGCTTATTGTTGGAGGGCTAGCCTCTGACTATTGAAAACCTAGACGTGTGCGTCTAGGAGACACGTTTGAACAGGTGAACGGAACACTGTTTAATTTCTGTGGTTGAGGCAGTTCACTGACTGAGGCGATCAGAGAGACCACAGTCACTTGCTCTTTAGAGACCGAAAGAACGTTCCGGCCCAAACATTATTGGTGGAATTTTGTTGAATGTCAGAAATAATTTGGACATTAGCTTGTGAACTTTTCCTAATGATACGTATTAATATTCTAGGCTTTTAGTGTCTAGTCAACAGAACACAGTCTTTTGTCATTGAAAAAGTCAGTTCTGCCCCAAATTCTACAGCATTCAAAATACCCTCCACCGAAATGGAAACCGAGCTGTGCTAACCACTAATCTTTGTTGTATTTATTACGGATTCTTTAATCTGAGTAGGGTATTTAAGTTAGTTTAGTGAAAAAAGCAGAAAGTAACATTTTTGGAAACCAGGGTGGAGCTGTCTCTTGAATTCTATGTTATAGCCAACCTCCTTCTAAGCATGTATGTGCAAGTATGAGCTGTTGAAAGCATGCATTTTAAAAAGGTTAACCTATTAATATTGCACTTTAGAAGGAAAATACTACTTATCTGTCATTTACACCAGTCAGTTCTGGTTATAGGCCATGTCCTCCACTCTGGCATTTTCAAGGGGAAAAAAAAAATGGCAATATTATTTATCGGAATATTGAATAGGTCACAGGCGTGCCAGGAAGGGTAAAGAATCAGCTGAGGAAGGCACGCCCCGAATCGTGCCATAGAATTGCCCTAAAGGACATAGCACCGCTGCCCCCACTAAGCTTCGAACACTGTCTCTCCTAAGCCCTGCCACCGTGCGTGTGTGAGGCTGGGGTTACCAGCAGGCCGCCGGTCCCCGCCGGTCCCTGCTCCCTCTTGCTGACAGAGAGAGGTTCCCCACCTCCTGTCCGTGCAGCCTCTGCTTCAGACTCGATGTCTGGACAAGATGCGTCTGCTGTGCAGCCTTGTCAGCACCTGCCCTCTAGCTGCAAGGGAGGCAGCGAGCACCGCGTGGCTGTTTCTGCCTCCTCTCGCCAGGATTCGATGCAGAGGGAATTCTGTAAACCTAGAGGGAGGGTTCAGGATCTGGTGGGTGAAAGAGACGTGAAAAAAATGCTCCAAGTCACTGGTCATCCGAGAGATGCAAATTAAAACGACATTGAGGTATCACCTCACACCTGTCGGAATGGCTGTCATCAACAAATCAACCAACGACAAGTGCTGGCGGGGATGCGGAGAAAAGGGAGCCCTCGTGCACTGCTGGTGGGAATGCAGACTGGTGCAGCCACTGTGGAGAACAGGATGGAGTTTCCTCAAAAAATTAAATAGGGAGCTGCCTTATGACCCAGTGATCCCACTTCTAGGAATACATCCTAAGAGACCCGAAGCACCCATCAGGAGGAATGTACTCACCCCTGTGCTCACAGCAGCACAATTTACACCAGCTGAGATCTGGAAACTGCCCCTCAGGAGATGAGTGGATAAAAAGCTGTGAGACATTTACACCAGGGAATACTCTGCAGCTGTAAAAGAGAAGAATCTCTTACCCTCTGAGACAGCATGGAGGGACCTGAGAGTATCATGCTAAGTGAAATAAGCCAGTCAGAGAGAGACAAGTATCACATGATCTCACTCATATGTGGGATGTAATGAACAATATAAACTGATGAATGGAGTGGATCCAGAGACACAGAAGCAGAATCTTGGAAGGAAGACGGGGGAGAGTGAGTGGGTGGGAAGTAATCAACCAACGACATTGTTTGCATATATGCATGGCCCATGGCCACCGACAGTGGGGTGCTGAAGGCCTGGGGTGGAGGGGGTCAATGGCGGGGGGGGGGGAAGGGGGAAATACGTAATACTTTCAACAATAAAGATTTATTTTAAATAATCTGGTTGGCGAAAAATAATGAAATATAGAATATTCCAAGATGACTTTCCCATCAGCCGCAGAGCCAGTCCTGAAAGTAACACACGAGGTGGAAAGTCCTCCTTAAACGGGAGGAAAGAACACCAGGACAAGAGTAAATCCTGCATCTGCTGGCCAGTCAAGGTCACAGGAAAGGCAGGCCAGTCAAGGTCACTGGAAAGGCAGGCCAGTCAAGGTCACAGGAAAGGCAGGCCAGTCAAGGTCACAGGAAAGGCAGGCCAGTCAAGGTCACCGGAAAGGCAGGCCAGTCAAGGTCACAGGAGAGGCAGGTCAGTCAAGGTCACAGGAGAGGCAGGTCAGTCAAGGTCACAGGAAAGGCAGGTCTTCTCACTCCCTCAGGGCATTGTTCCACAGACACTGTACCTCTGGCTAGGGGATTTAAACGGGCCATGGGTGGTGGGGTGTGCCCATGATAACCTCATTTGTACCCCAAACCCCAAAGCTTCCACAGTTCAGTCTTATTCTTGGGTTTATCCTGACTTGTCTCAGGGGTCCAGGGACCATCGAGACCTGGGACCCTCTCGGCGATCTCATCTTAAAAGTGAATGCTACATGACTTTTTCGAAAGGAGCTATGGGTTGACTGATTAAATTTCATTTATCTTCTTCTTCTAGCCTCTTTTCCCCAAAGCAAGGCTTCCTAATTTATAAATCTAATGTTTTCCTTGGCCATGTTGCATTGAAGGGTAAGCAGGGAAAGGAGAGAGGTGTGGGCAGAAATCCTATAGTCTCATTTTGTGGGGTGATTAAAAGTGATTGCATATTTATTACATCTGAACGTGCAGACGCATAGAAGGGAGAACAGACACGTCATGATTTTACTGGGAAAACAAGACCCCGGCTACTCTCTTGGGCGATTCATTTTCCGTCTTTATCGAAAGGCAAATGTTTTTATGGTAACTGTCAAAACTGCGCCCACGCTTCTTCTCCTCGGGTTTGACATTAGTAGGAGTTTTTCATTTATTTTCATAATCTCCACGAATGCTATTCTCATGGCTATTGTTAAAGGAAAAATTATTCATGACACTTGTGGATGAGATGATGGTGAGGAGATGATGGGAGACTTGTGGGAACAGCAAGCAGACTTTACTCAGGATTAGCGTGGTAAGTGAGGGACGGCTGCAGGGTCTCAGTGGGAAGCAGAGACTGGGCCCCTCTGAATGCAGCTGGGATGGGCAGGGCTTGCAGCCAGGGGGCAGGTTTTGGGGCCAGAGACCTCCTGAACAGGGAGGGTGATTCTCGCGAAACTGACTGGACTGGATGCTGGCTGAAGGTGGCCAGGTGATCATGTTCCCGGGAACCCCCAGGTGGGCTCGGGCTGCGTGTTGCTGTGTTCAATCATGAAGGCAGGGTTGCATTCTATAAGGCGTTTACTGAGAAGGCCAGCCCACCAAGAAGACAGGGTGCATACAAGCATCAAATCCTGCCTCCCAGCAGGTGCAGGGGACAGGACTATGAAGGGGAAGGGGTTGGGGTGAGGCTGGAAATGGAATGCAGCTACGTGCAGGCCTGGGGTCCACAGACGTCAGCTATTGTCCTCAGGCATCAGGTGAGGAGATGATGTGGATGAGATGATGGTGAGGAGATGATGTAGATGAGATGATGTGGATGAGATGATGGTGAGGAGATGATGTAGATGAGATGATGTGGAGGAGATGATGGGAGGAGATGATGTGGATGAGATGATGGTGAGGAGATGATGTGGATGAGATGATGATGAGGAGATGATGTGGATGAGATGATGGTGAGGAGATGATGTGGATGAGATGATGGTGAGGAGATGATGGGGATGAGATGATGATGAGGAGCTGATGTGGATGAGATGATGGTGAGGAGATGATGGTGAGGAGATGATGTGGATGAGATGATGGTGAGGAGATGATGGTGAGGAGATGATGTGGATGTGATGATGGTGAGGAGATGATGTGGATGAGATGATGGTGAGGAGATGATGTGGATGAGATGATGTTCTAACTCCTGGTGGGTCGGCCTGACCCTGCGTATCGGTTCTGCTTGCTGGATTCACAGCTGAGTCACCTCCTCAATTCCTTCGCACAGGCCTTGCAAAGGAAACTTAAGAAAAACATAACCCCCTATTCACATAAGTACATGTGCTCTGAGAGCTAAAATAATATGATTACTTTTCAGATTAATTCAGGTGCTCTGTCTGTGAGGTGATAAGTCCCCCCTATCAATCAGACCTCACCTGGGGATGGAGGGGGATCCAGGTATTGATGGTGGGGGGTCTGGCTGGACTGATTACCAGGATTCGGGCTAACACTGGGCTTTAAGAACATGACCTGAGCTCGAGGCCAAATGGAAAAAACGCTCAGGGGAAGCTGGCTGGCGTTTGGACCTGGAGACAGTCTTCGTCAGTATATGCAGCTCTATCCTGGGACTACACCCACGTTTACTTAACCATCCCTTACGTGACTATTCCGTCCCCGCCCCCAGCATCCCACAGCTAAAAATAACTTACTAGATGCACCCTGTGCATAGCGCAGTTTCACGTTTAGAGTGGTTTTTCAGAAGTAGATTCCTGGATTAAAGGATTTGGTGATTGCAGGGGATTATCGAAACCCTTCAAAGAGCCCAGGAGGCCAGCACGGGGCTCCTGCCTCCCCGCCCCCCGTCCCCTCCCCCCTCCCTCCGCACTGGTTCCAGCAGTCCCCATGCTGGCCTGGCAGCTGGAAGAACAGTGCTCTCTGCTTTGCACATTTCCGGTTTTGTGGGGTTTTTATCGCCAGTTGATATATCTCCATGTCTGTTATTCAGCTACACAGTCTGTAGAACGTAAGGATCCGGTGGGCAGACTCTGCATTTTATTTTTCTTCTTCTCACCCCTGGATTTGGGCGCAGGGTCTAGAAGCCGGGTTTCCACAATCACGTTGGGTGAATGAACGACATTTGTTTACTGTCTCCGTGAATTTCCCCCACTTTTCTGTTGGGGGTTAGCGCTTTTTTAAAAAATATTTTTTATTGATTTCAGAGAGGAAGGGAGAGAGAGAGAGAGAGAGATAGAAACATTAATGATGAGAATCATGGATCGGCTGCCTCCTGCACGCCCCACACTGGGAATGGAGCCTGCAACCAGGGCATGTGCTCTGACCGGGAATCAAACCCTGACCTCCTGGTTCACAGGTCAGCGCTCAACCCCTGAGCCACCGGCCGGGTGTGCTTTTAAGACAGAGTAATCCCATCATAGAGATGAAGAGGCTTATCCAGTTCTTTGCGAGAAATGGAGGTTATTGAAGGAACCTTCCCAATAACCGCGTATTGTCTCACAGGCTGTTTCCATGGAAACCGAAGCCTGGCCGGAGGGAGCCGGTCCAGGTGACACGGGCTGCAGGATAGACAAGATTTCCCTCTGCTCACCCGTTGTCGGGACGTAAAGCTTCCTAGTGTCTCCTTGGCAGCCGTTGTCTCCACTTGGAGGGTCTTAGCGCTTCGGGTTCTGTTGTGGGTGGACGGCACCGCGTGGCCCACAGGACCGCTCACCGTGGGCTCAGCCTTTAGACGGCACCAGCAGCCTGGGCCTCAGAGGGTTCAGGAGGAAATCCATCCCTCGCGCTTCCCGGCCCGGGTTCGCGCACTGTCCTCAGGGGCCTCAGCACCACCCTGGGCCGACGTGCAGCCAACGCTCACAGGCACAGACAGGCTGGACATTCGCCCCCTCGGGGCCCTGGGTCCCTTTTCCCTCCACCTTCCTCGGTGGAGGCTCCGACCCACAAACAGCAGCCTGGGGTCTTCACTGACTCTCAAGCATCAAGCCTTCGCCGGGGAGCGGATGGCCTACGGTGACACCTCAGACATGTCCATCAGGTGGCTGGGCCCCCTCGCCTTCCTCTCCCGCTGCGGCTGCGTCACCTCTGTGTCCTCACATGACACGCCGTGCAGGGCCAGTGTCTTCACCGGCCGGCGCTCCTTCTCCAAGGACGCCCCGCGCAGGGGCCGCACTACGTGTTCTCAGACCCACTTTTCCTGTCAGCTCTGCCAGCACGCTGGAGGGAGCCCGTCACCGCCAAGGTCACGCGGGCACCGGCCCACCGGGGAGACCAGGGCCGTCCCGGGCCCTGACGGTCCCTGTGATGGCCGCATGGACCACCGTCTGCGAACTAAACCCGCTCCTAACAACCCTCCGTCCCATCGGGTGGGGGTAACGTTGGCAAAGCCCAGATCCAGGCCGAGGGCAAAGTCCTTTGGGCCCCGAGAGACGTGACTGGCTTTCCAAACGCGTCCGATGCTAGCCGGGCCCGTGTTCAAAAGACAGAACACATACAGAAATGGTCTTCCTAAATCCCCGTGCGATGCACGCGTTTTGTGTTCCAGAGGCGGCCAACAATCGCAGCTTCTTCCGTTTCTTTTCGAATATTTTATTTTGCACGTGGCGTGGAACACACACTCTTCTTCCTTCCTTCGCTGTTTTTACACAGATGGTGGCGTTTCATCCGCCGTGTCCCGTGGCTGGGTTTTCTACCCGTGTCCCCGGGAAGGCGCCCAGGGCTCGTGCACCCTGCCCTGCGGTCTCACTGTTGACCACTGTCCGGCGGGGCACGCCTTCACGATGACGATGCCACACGACCTCTGTTTCAAGTTACACACGTGTTCTTTGCGGTAAATTTCTGGGGCAGAACGCTCTCAACGCAGACACCTCTTAGCTATCGATGGGGAGCCAAGCAACGCGAAACTCAGTGGCCGAACGGAATAAACGTTTCTTGTTGGTTGTTACCTTCCTGCCTGCAGGTCAGTGGTGTGGTCCCACACGTAAGGGCAGAGGGCATCATCGCGATGAGCGGGGCCTGGTGCGCGTCCGCAGCCAGCGCCTGGGTAGGTGGGGGTCTGGCTGGGCTGGGACAGTCTTCCTGCCATCTCTGGTGGTTGAATGGCTGTTGGCAGGAGAGACCGTGGACTGTGTACCGACCGTCCGCCGGCGTGCCGGCCTGGCTTACTCAGATAGAGAAGCCTCGCCTCAAAACTGAGTAAGCGAAACCTCCGTTTTTGACTCTCGGGGATCTGAAGGGCTTGCCTCGTTCACTAAAAGCGCTCAGTGCAGTCTGGCCGGAGGTGGGTGGGAGTGACGCGGGCTGTTTCATCCAGCAGGATGCAGGGGTGATTTCTTTCCTAGGTTCCTGTCCAGATGGATTTGAAGAATGAAGCCACAGACCAGGGGTCCTCAAACTTTTTAAACAGGGGCCAGTTCACTGTCCCTCAGACCGTGGGAGGGCCGGACTATAGTTTAAAAAAAAACAAACTATGAACAAATTCCTATGTGCACTGCGGGCCCGGGACGAGTCGGTTGCTAAGCAGGACAGGCAGCGGCACCCGGCGGGCCGGATCCATGTCCTCGGCGGGCCGTAGTTTGAGGACCCCTACCACAGACCAAAGGTGGTAGGTGAGAAGCAGAGAAGCTTCATTGCAAGCAGGAGGAACTTTATTGCAAGCAGATGCTACCACGAAGACTCTAACCCTAAATTCCTAATCCAAGTCTCCGTCCCTCCTGGCACCTAGAAGGGTGGCCGCTGCTCTCTGTCTGAGGCGTTACGAAGGTGGCGGCCCTTCGTCGGAACCTGAGCCTTTCTAATTGGACTCTTCCCCAACCTAGGACCCCCGCGCTTTCCTCATTGGTCACTCGGCAAAGGCCAGAGCCCATGTGACTCCCCTCCTTCTTGCCCCTGTTTTGCCACATTCTGCTCTCCGCTGTGAAAGTATGTCTCCTTTCCCGCTATCCCGTGTCGTTCCTTTGTCCTTCTCAGATTCACTCACCCGCTCAAGTCGGAGTTACTCTTGATCTGCCGTAAGGTACCTCGCAGCCGTATCCTGCCAAGCCTCGAGACCGAAACCCCTGGCTTCCCGCCCACAAGAGTAAACAGCCTCTCTTTCTATTTTCTCTCGGCCAGAGACTTGTTACCCCCGCGGCTCAGGCCAGAGATGTCTCTGTCCTTGGTTTACGGCTGTTTTAATGGTTCAGGCCAAGATGCCTGTCCTCCCGGGCCCTCCCTTCTTGTATCAAGCTGGCTAGTGGACCCTTTTGGGGAGTTACAAGCCAGAGGAGCATGTGACTCGGTGTGTCCCCTCGGCGATGGGGAGAACGGAGCAGAGGCCTGGCCCGGAACGGGCGGGAGCTGCAGGAGGGCTCGTTCTGTTTTCCAGATGGCCGTCTGCTGGCCGTGTCCTCTCCTGCTGGAGTCACCATCTTTCTCACCTCTCTTGCTGAGGCACTAATCCCATTCCTGGGGCTCCTCTCTCATGATGTAATCACCCCCAAAGCGTTGACCTATGAACCAGGAGGTCAGGGTTCGATTCCCGGTCAGGGCACATGCATGGGTTTCAGCTCGATCCCTAGTGTGGGGCATGCAGGAGGCAGCTGATCAATGACTCTGTTTCATCATTGATGTTCCTCTCTCCCTCTCCCTCTCCCTTCCTCTCTAACATCAATAAGAAACATCCTGTCTAATAAAGAGGGGATATGCTAATTGACCCTCACGCCATCATGCCCACCTCCACATGCCCTGGCACGGAGTTAGGGCTTCCACACAGGGATGCTGGAGGCAGCACACAGTCAGCCCACAGTTTGTCATGGCAGCATAGCTCCTACATGGGCGGAACCGGTCAGACCTGTTCAGTCCAGGTGTGATGGCTGACTCCTGCCCAGGCATGTATGTGTTGCCATGTGCAGAGTTTGCATGAGATTGGACCAGAAGATTCAGGTCATGTATGATGTGTCCACGGTGCTGGGAGCGGGGTCGGCGCTGCTGGGAGTGAAGGAGGCTGTGGGGAGGGTGGGTGGTGCTGAGATCGTGCGCCTGCTCCCGCCTCAGCCGCACACGGTGATGCCCGAGCCCGAGGCCCCATTTCCAGTGCAAACAAAAGTGCCCACAGCAGATAGCGGATTAGAAACGGTGGGGCCCTGGCTGGTTTGGCTCAGTGGATAGAGCATCAGTCTGTGGACTGAAGGTCCGGGTTTGATTCCAGTCAAGGGCACATGCCCGGGTTGCGGGCTCGGTCCCCAGTGGGGAGTGTGCAGGAGGCGGCCTATCAATGACTCTCATCATTGATGTTTCTCTCTCTCTCTCTCTCTCTCTCTCTCTCTCTCTCTCTCTCTCTCTCTCTCTCTCTCTCCCTCTCCCTTCCTCTCTGAAATCAATAAAAATATATTTAAAAAAAAAAAAAAAGCAATGGTGGGACATCCACACGTGGAACACCACGCTGCGGTAAAAAGAAGGAACTCTTCCCGTTCGCAATAGCACGGAGGGACCTGGAGAGCATGATGCTGAGTGAAATAAGCCAGTCGGAGGAAGATAAACATCACAGGATCTCACTCACATGTGGAATATAATGAACAACATAAACTGAGGAACAAAAACAGATCCAGAGACAGAGAAGCATCGATCAGACTGTCAAACCTCAGAGGGAAGGCAGGGGAGGGTGGGGGTAAGGGGGGGAGATCAACCAAAGGACTTATATGCATGCATATAAGCCTAACCCAGGGGTCGGCAAACTCATTAGGCAACAGAGCCAAATATCAACAGGACAACGATTGAAATTTCTTTTGAGAGCCAAATTTTTTAAACTTAAACTTCTTCTAATGCCACTTCTTCAAAATAGACTTGTCCAGGCCATGGTATTTTGTGGAAGAGCCACACTCAAGGGGCCAAAGAGCCGCATGTGGCTTGTGAGCCACGGTTTGCCGACCACTGGCCTAACCCATAGGCATAGACAACAGGGGGGTGAGGGCATGAGTGGGGGGGTTGGAGGGTAATGGGGGATAAGGACACATATGTAATACCTTAATCAATAAAGAAAATAATAATGATCTACACTAATAAAAGAGAAGGATGCAAATTGACCGTACCTTTGAGACACCCACCAGCCAATCCAGAGTGAGTATGCAAATTAACCCAACAAAGATGGTGGGTTAATTTGCATACGCAGGCGCCGAGTGGCTGGGGGCATTCTGCACTGCCCCAGCTGCTTGGGGCCTCTGGGAAGCATGGGAAGGCGGAAAGGGGGCTCCGACCGGAGCAAAGGCAGGAAGGCAGCTCCAGGCAGGAGCGAAGGTGGTGCCAGCAGCCAGGGGAAGGAAGGCCCATTCTGCATGAATCTTTGTGCATCAGGCCTCTGGTGATAATAATAATAATAATAATAATAATAATAATAAAGCACAGCCAGGCCATTAACCTCCTGCCGGGAACACCTCAGGCGGTTTAGCAACCGGAAGTTGGGAGACGCTTCAGATCAGTCCAATTGAACACGCAGTCAACATTCTCTCTGTCCCGGCTGCGTGAAGCCCGTGGGGGACAGACGTGACTATGGCGGTGTCACCAGCCCCAAGGAGTTCATGGCAACGGGAGGAGAGGGAACACTGTTGTGGTGAATAAAGGAAGCGTGTGGCAATGCTCCTTAGAGACTTTTATTTTTTATTTTTTATTTATTTTTTTAATATATTTTATTGATATTTTACAGAGAGGAAGGGAGAGGGATAGAGAGTTAGAAACATCGATGAGAGAGAAACATCGATCAGCTGCCTCCTGCACACCCCCTACTGGGGATGTGCCTGCAACCAAGGTACATGCCCTTGACCGGAATCGAACCCGGGACCCTTCAGTCCACAGGCCGACGCTCTATCCACTGAGCCAAACCGGTTTTGGCACCTTAGAGACTTTTAAAAGTCTGAGCATTGTAAGGAAGTGACGCCTGACGTCAGAATTCCGAATCACTTTCTGAGCTGCCAATGGCTGTTAGGGACAACGTGGGCGAGACCCTGAACGTTCCAGCTCTGGTTCTGCTCCGAATAAAACTGCCAGAGGCTGTCCTGCAGGGGGAACATCTCCCAGCACAGCACCCGGCTCAGGGGCAGCGGCTGAGAAGAGGGGATGGGGGAGCTGATGGAGATGGAGGTTGGGTCAGAGAGGCTTCCTTATTTTTTTTTAAATTTTTTATTTTTAAACTAGAGGCCTGGTGCATGAAAATTCATGCACTGGAGGGGGGGTCCCTCAGCCCGGCCTGCCCCCTCTCACAGTCCAGGAGCCCTCAGGGGTGGGAGGTGACCCGGCGATCAGGGGAAGGCGATGCCCCATCACACCTCTACTGCTGCCACTGCCGGCAGCACAAGCCTTGGCTGGTCCCTGGTTACCTGAGCCTCGGGCGGCCCTGGGAGGCTGGGCAGCCACCATCCAAGGCTTGCCTGTGCCTCGGGCCGGTTCTGGGCGGCTGGGGGGCTGAGGGGACTGGAGGACTCCAGAGGCAGGTGCATGGAGTGGCTGGACCCGCCTCCTAGGCCACGTGCCTGCCACCCGGCGGGGCTGAGGGGACTGGGCACCACCATCTTGTGGCTGTGGGTGCTGCCATCTCTGAGGGCGGGGCAGTCAATTAGCATATTCCCTCCTTATTGACTATGGGCGCCACCATCTTTGCTACAGCGTGAGGGTCAATTAGCATATTCCCTCTTTATTAGACAGGATGTATCTTATTGATGTTAGAGAGGAAGGGAGAAGCAGAGAGAGAGAGGAACATCAATGATGAAACAGAGTCATTGATCAGCTGCCTCCTGCATGCCCCACACTAGGGATCGAGCTACAGCCCTACAACCCAGCATGTGCCCTGACCGGGAATCGAACCCCGACCTCCTGGTTCATAGGTCAATGCTCAAGCCCTGATCCACGCCGGCCAGGTGACTCACACAGTCTCAGACGCAATGTGCACCTGGTGGATCATTCCAGCCCAGAGGTCCAGGGAGGGACTGGACGCGCCCAGGACGAGCGGAGCAGGCGGAGCGAGGCCCCGAGCAGGCCATGGGCTTTCTGGTCCAAGCTTCCCGCTGATGTGCTGCCTCCTGCTGGTAGAAACACAACACGCACACGCCCACGCCCACACAGGCGCACACACGCGCACACACACACGCCCACGCCCACACACGATTGTCTTCTGTCCACCTGACGACTCCGCGCTCCTGTGCAAGGACCCCGTTGAAGTGTTTCTTCTTTGGAAACATCTCAGGGACTGTTTCCAGGTGGAGTGAGTCACCTGGTCCTAGCGCCCCTTGGGGTTCAGACCAGCGTCTCCCGGTGGTGACACGGCGTCTCCGGCGCTGCTCTCCTGCGGGGCTGAGAATTCGCCTCCCATTCTCCTTGCACTCTTACCCCCCACTCCCCTAGGCCCGGCCTGGGCGGAGACGTGGAAGAAGCAGGTGTCTGTTGAATAAGGAGCGAGCGCGTGAATAGGCGATGGGGACAGCACAGCCTCGCGACGGACGCCCTCTCTTTCCTTGGGCCACTGAACAATTCTCATCACGGGTGTGGAGGCGGCTTCCTCGGAAACAGGAAGTACGCTCGTCTGCGCTCCGAATCACGGGGGTGAATTTTAACAGCGACCCCCTCGTGACAGTTATAATGCGGAGGCAACGGTGACATTTTTACCGCTCAAAGGTGATGTTCCGTGCGGGTGGGAGGGACGCTTCGGCTTTCTCATATGTAACGCCAGGAACAGGTGTCGGAGCAGAGTGGGTCTGAATAGGAATGTAGAATCAGGGAGATGTTTTGGGAATAACTTTCCGGCCGAGCGGCTTTATTTACTGTCAGATCCGCCACCCTTCCCTTAGGGGCCACCAACACAGATCCCTGGCAAAGGTCACGGCCGCTCCGGTTCAGTGCGGAATCCGGGTCAGCCGCGTGAACCGTGACTGTATGAGGCACGGACGGACGTGTGAAGCAGAGAGGACTCCTGGCCAACCGGATGGCGTGTGTTTGCATTTAAGACCACCGTTGGGCGCCCCGGCTGTTTCCGCGTCTCGGCTGCTGTGAGGAAACGTGGATGTCCTGGCTTTCGAATTCGTGTTACAGGGATGCGGGGGCGGCACGTGGTCATCGTCAGCACCATCGTCAGCGCGCCTGGTGGGTGCTAGGAGTGTCTAACCCAGCCGTGGGCAAACTACGGCCCGCGGGCCGGATCCGGCCCGTTCGGCTGTTCTATCCGGCCCACGGAGCCGAAAGAGCGGAGGGTTCTCTTGCTCTCCCCTCCGCTCCTTGACTTTGAATTTATATTAGTTCACACAATCACTCCATCCATGCTTTTGTTCCGGCCCTCCGGTCCAGTTTAAGAACCCATTGTGGCCCTTGAGTCAAAAAGTTTGCCTACCCCTGGACTCTAACCTCTAGCCAGGGGTCCTCAAACGTTTTAAACAGGGGGCCAGTTCCCTGTCCCTCAGACCGTTGGAGGGCCGGACTATAGTTTAAAAAAAAACACTATGAACAAATTCCTATGCGCACTGCGGCCCCGGGACGTGTCGGCTGCTAAGCAGGACACGCAGCGGCACCCGGCGGGCCGGATCCATGTCCTCGGCGGGCCACATGTGGCCCGCGGGCCGTAGTTTGAGGACCCCTGCCTAGGCCGTCCACCTGAAACCAGCGCAGAACAATGTTGGATGTCAACTGTGGCTGAAAAAAAGAAAGAAAATGAGAGAGAGAGATAGTGTAAACAGACAAGGCGACGACCTTGACTTGGCATCGAAAGGGTCTCCCATGGGAGGCATTTTACAGGCAAAGTGAAGAGCGACGTGCCGCCCCCCCCTTCCCCCCCGCCCCGGCAGAGGTGCACGTGGGGGTGAAGTTGCTGTGAGCCTGCACGTGGGAAGGTCCCCCGGTGTGAGAGGAAGCGGCTCGCGATTGTCACTCGGTTGACCTATTCCAGGGGTCGCACCGCGTGGCCTTGCATTCGGCCGTGAATGAGGACCCAGGCTGCGCTGTGCGTGGCTGGAGAAGGATGCGTTTTGCTGCAGCCCCACGTGGAAATTACTGTGGTTCCGTGCAGGCTCTCGGGCGGTGACAGCCAGCGCTCTTCCCGGGAGGCTGGCTCCCCTCAAACATACTGGGAAGCGACCGTCAGATGCTGGGTGGCTCTTCTCTCCAGAGCGAAGGCATTCGAGGTTTAATACAGCTCTTCCGCTCGGGTCCCAGTGGAAGAATTCTGTCTGCCGCCCGTAGGCGACGCCGCGGAGGGCTTAACAGGCCACGTCGCGTGTCCAGGTGACAGAAGGCCAGGGCCCAGGGAGGCGGAGGTGGCAGTCGGGTACGGAGACCCACCCTCACCGAGCGGGCGCATCGACATTGCAGCTGAGCCTGGCCGGCGTGGCTCAGTGGTAGAGTGTCACCCCCTCACTGAGGATCGAGCCCCAACCCAGGCAGGTGCCCTGACCGGGAATTGAACCGTGACCTCCGGGTTCATAGGTCCATGTTCAACCACTGAGCCACGCCGGCCGACTGGACTGCTTCAAACTTCTTTTTTTTTAAAAAAAATATATTTTATTGAATTTTTACAGAGAGGAAGGGAGAGGGATAGAGAGTTAGAAACATCGATGGGAGAGAAACATCGATCAGCTGCCTCCTGCACACCCCCTACTGGGGATGTGCCTGCAACCAAGGCACATGCCCTTGACCGGAATCGAACCTGGGACCCTTGAGTCCACAGGCCGACGCTCTATCCACTGAGCCACACCGGTTAGGGCTGCTTCAAACTTCTTAAAGGGATTGTTATGCAGGAGACAGCCGGGAGGGGTCTGGCCCCTATTTAAAGGCCCAGGTGCCATGTGACCCACAGGCAATCACAGAGGGTGCCGTGGCCTCCGGGGGAGGTGCACAGCCGGCGTGGGTCTCTGCGAGGACCTGCTGTCCAGGCCGGCCACGCTCTCCAGCAAACCTGTGCTCACAGCCCCGGGGCCACCCCGCCCCGGGGTCAGCATCCTCTCTGCCTGCCGGTGGCTCTTGGGGTGTTTACAGCTGGGAGGGACCCTGAGGCTGTGGGTGGGCACAGAGTCTTGAGATAAGGAAGCTCCGTGATGAAAATCAGACTCAAAGAGACAAGCGCTAATTTCGTCTTCATTTTAAACGTCACCTGGCTTCTCAGACCCAGGAAGGAGGATCCACCCCAGATCAGGGCCAAGCTCAGGCCCTGGAGGCCCTGCCCTCCCCGCCTCTCGCGCTGCAGGGCTGGTGAGGCCTGTGCGGTTCTGAGGACGTAATTAGGTAGTTCAGGGTTTGGACTGAGGAATATGTGGAATGGAAAACGCAAACCCAAAATCGTGGGAGGTTTCAACAAGCCCTTCCTTTCGATTCCGCTTAATTAGGTTTGTAGGACGCTGAAAGCAAGATTCTTGGCAGATAAACCGTCGTAGGAGAACCGGCTGCGCTATTCCTGGGGTCTTTGTTGGTTCGTTCGCTACCTGCAGAGTTTTCAAGATCTGCAGTCAAGAGCAAACTATGGCCCGGCCGGGGTGGCTCAGTGGTTGAGCGCCGACCCCTGAACCAGGAGATCACGGTTTGATTCCCGGTCAGGGCACAAGTCGGGGCTGTGGGCTCCGTCCGCAGTGTGGGGCGTGCAGGAGGCAGCCCTTCCTTGATGTGTCTCTCTCATCACTGATGCTTCTCTCTCTCCCTCTCCCTTCCTCTCTGCAACTAAAAAAGAAAAATAGTGTATGTGTCTGTGGAGGCCTCATGGGCACCGGAGCCTCCGTGAGTGCACAGGCATCTGTTCCTTCTCTGATCCATCGACCGATCGATCGATCGATTCATCTAACACGTTTGTATTGAGGCCCAGGGAATATCAGCACCTGCTCTGGGCGAGGAAGCAGCCACCAGGCCTCAGGGCTGTCGGGTGGAGAGCGTCTGTAGCTGTTCCTTTTCTGTTCAAGATCAGCCTCTGGTCACACCAGCCAGCGGAGCCCTCAACAGCGGAGACACCCCCAAACGCACGTTGAAAGGGGCCTTCACGGCGCTCCTGCTGGTCCCTTTGTTGTGGATGCCTGTCCAGAGGCTCACATCGCTGCCTCTCCTTGGCTCCTCCCTGCAGCGCGTGTCCCAGGCGCACGCGTGGGCTCCGTGTTCCCGGGGCCTGCGCCGTGGGGTCACAGTGACGGCAGAGCCGGCGCCCACCGAGGGCGGCTCTTCTCCTGCGGTGCTCCGGTGTGTCATGTGCATCGCCTTCGTTTTCTCCTGAACTGTGTTCATTCTACTTTGGGGGAACCGCCCTGGAGACGGGCTCCTGCCCCGGGCCCACGGCCCCAGGACCCATGCCCCCACTTGCAGCCCCGCCCCACCCTAAACCCCGCCCCTGCTGGCAGCCCCGCCCCCACTGCGGCCCCGCCCCCACTGTAGCCACGCCCTTGCCAGCAGCCCCGCCCCCACCCGCAGCCCCGCCCCCACTGCAGCCCCGCCCCCTCTGTCAGCCCCACCCCCACAGCAGCCCCGCCCCCATCTGCAGCCCCACCCCCACCCGCAGCCCCGCCCGCTCCTGGAAGAGGAGGGCTGATGAGCGCTGGCCTCGCCATGGTGTCTGGTAGTTGCTTTCCCAGATGCCAGACCTCTGACCTGGTTCTCTGTCTTTAATAAGAGGCATCGTGGGCTCTGGGCAGGTTTGGGTTTGAAGGCTGTGGTGTCGAATTGGTGTGTGTGTGTGAGTGTGTGTGTGAGAGAGAGAGAGAGAGGGAGGAGGAGGAGGAGGGAGAGGGGTAGGGGGAGGGGGAGGGGGAGGGCCGGTTCATTTTCCCGTGCAGGTACTCACCCTGAGACGTGTTCTCCTACTGAAAGCAGGCCGGTTGTACCCAGGAAGGGCCAGGTGGGGGAAGTTCTGGAATGGTCTCTGAGACACAGACCAGGGCGTGGAGAGGGCTCCCCGGGGGCAGCTGAGCTCAGCGGGGCTCCGGCAGGGCCCACACGGCCCTGGGTCCACATCCCTCTGACCACTGCTCCGGGGAGGGTCCTCCCAGCTCCGCCCACGGGAACCTGCCTCCACCCTGGACCCTACGCCCCACCCTGCAGGAGGGCGGTGCCGCCTCCGTGTGCAGACATGGCATGTGCAGGCAAGTGCAGGCATGTGCAGGCAAGTGCAGGCATGTGCAGGCATGTGCAGACCGGCTTGGAGGGCTGACACTTCTTTCTTTCCCCAAAGATCGTCCAGGGCGGAGGCGGCTATCCTGGGGAAATACCGGGGCTCCTTGGGACCCGGGGTTTCAGTGAAGCGCATGCGGCTAGGATGCTTCCTGAACCTCAGCTCTTCCTTTCACGGCGTCGTAAAAAGACCCCAAAGCTCCCCCTCCCACATGTGCACACTCACACATCACACACACAACACACACACAGATGCACATGCATACACACATGTCTATGCACATGCACATATAAACACACAGACACATGCACACACACACTGTTTATGGAACTGAAAATACCCAAGGAGCTTAAAAGTTGAACGATGTTTTTCGTTATACTTTACCCCCTGACATATTAAAAAATAGTTTTAAAAAATGTGGGACAAAAATGAATCCTGTCCTGGGGTAAACAGGATTTCAAAAAGAGTGGAACGAAGGGCATTTTACTTTTCTGTCAGGAGCAGCTTTTTCTGCACAAGCATTAAAGGCCAATCGGCAAGTGTGGGGAACGCATCCTAAATTCCCGCCTTCTCATAAACAGACCGCACCCACGGAGGAGCCGAGGCTCGGCGCCCAGGGACCCGGCGGAGGCCACACGGCGGGCGAGGGCGCCAGCAGCCTGTGAGCGAGGGCTGAGGTGCACGGGCGTCCAGGCCACATGAGGAGCTCGGGGCTCGTGTTTGCCGGGCACCCTCATGGAGCACCAGGCACCCTCGCGGAGCACCAGGCACCCGAGGCACCGAGGAGCAGGCACCACTCCCCCTCCGTGGAGTGGACACGAGGCCCCGCCGTGAACCGACCCCTGAGACACACGGGCCTCGGGTGAGTGCGGCTTCGGTTTCTGGTCTGATGGGCTCCTTCTCCTCGTCTCTCCCCTGAGGAGACACCTTCGAAAGGAAGGACTCGTAGGTACTCTGAGGTCCAGGTGTTAGTGGAACCATGGAGGGCAGTCCATGCAAATAAGCGAGCCTTTTAGCTGGACTTGGCCTTCCCCAGCACTGTCAAATGCACACACACACACATACACATGCACACACACAGACTCACACACACACATGCACACAAACACACGTACGGCACATACACAGTCATACACACATGCACACATGTGTGTGCACACATACATAGCCACACACACTCATGCTCACACACATGCACACATATGTAGACACACATGCACACTCACATGATCCATTCATACACACATATGCACACACACGTGCATACACACACACGTAGTCACACATACTCATGCTCACACACGTGCACACATATGTAGACACACATGCACACTCACACACATGACCCACACACATGCAGATACACATACACACACTCATACACACAGGCATATTCACACACATGCACACACATGTGCACACACTGATACACATACACACACACAGCCCACGGGGGGCATGAACTCGCCATTAAAATGAGCTTCGGGTGGCAGCTGTGGAATAAGCGTGTCGCCACGAGCAGGGGGTGGGAGAGGGGGCGATTTGGTTTCCCTCGTGTGGACAGACCCCTGGCCGTACAGCGGGGGTTCGGCTCGCTCTAAGCACCACGGAAGAGGGGCCAGGCGCTTGATAAACAGGGGAGATGGCAGTCGCTGCAGAAGGTGGGAGAGGAGGGGGCACAGCGCAAGGAGGTTACCGTGGCAACGCAGGCTGACCTCCCCCACAGGGACAGCCAAGGTTGGAAGGCACCGGGTCCGCTCACTTTCCCGTAGGGACCTGAGAAATGACGGGGTCTCCGGAAACCCCCTCTGAGAGCACCACCTGGGGGTCCGTAGCTCCCTAAACGCTGGCCCTCTGTTTTAACCTTCGTTACCTGTGGGACCCTCCCAGCGTGCGTCTCCCCCTTTCCGCCCGGCCTGGGCGGGGTGTCCTTCGGCTCTCAGATGGAACTGAGTTCTTGGTTGCACATGGACTGAAGCGTCTCCCGGGTGCGTCTCCAAACGATGGGAGTTCCAGCTAACCCCAGAGAGTTGGAGGCTGATTCACGGGGCTCCCCAGGGCAGCCCCCACGCGTCTCCTACTCTCTGAGGAGACGCCTCCTGGGGTTGGAGAGCCGGCAAGCTAAACTGACCCAGGGCCCCCCCTTCCCAGGGTGGGGTTGCGTCTCACTGCAGGGCCAGGTCATTCAGCGTCCTGCGGCCCGGGCTCCACAGCTGCCCACATGCGGGCTCCACGGCTGCCCACACGCAGGCTCCACGGCTGCCCACACGCGGGCTCCACGGCTGCCCACACGCGGGCTCCACGGCTGCCCACACGCGGGCTCCACGGCTGCCCACACGCGCTCTCACCGGCTCCCACGTGTCCCGTGTCCAGGCTGCACTGCTGCCGCGGGCGTCACTGAGACGTCCCCAGATCCTTAGAAAAGCAGCCCCATTGCTTCCTTCCACATGAGCTGCTCACTTGTACTTGTTCGCACACAGGTGCCCTCTCTCCTAAGGCCTCCACACCTCCCCTCCCCGCCCCCCACAGTCATCAGGGCATTTGAAAAGGGCTCCCCTGTCCTGTCAGCCCAGCGCCCAGTCCAGCCGTGGGCAACCTACGGCCCGCGGGCCGGATCCGGCTGTTCTATCCGGTTCTCTTGCTCTCCCCTCCGCTCCTTTACTTTGAATTTATATTAGTTCACACAAACACTCCATCCATGCTTTTGTTCCGGCCCTCCGGTCCAGTTTAAGAACCCATGGTGGCCCTCGAGTCAAAACGTTTGCCCACCCCTGGCCCAGTCTCTCTTGAAGTTCTGGGCGTGTGAATGTGTTGGTTTGCAAGGTGCAACCTGTCTCCGCTCTCATCAAATGTGTCCTTCAGGGCCTTCGCCTCTTTCCCTGACCTTTTATGTTTGGACCAAGCGCACCTCAGAGGCCAAGTAGCAGGACGGTTCCGCGGCCTCGTTCCCGGCATCGGCGCCGCCGAGCTCTGACGTCGGCGAAGGAACCGCAGGAACCATATCGTGGCGCGATGGCGCTCCGATTAGGCACCGGGAGACAGGGGACGTCGGAGAGAGGGGTTGGCTAATTCACTGCAGTCCATGTCCCTGTTGAGAATAGTGTTTCCGACACGATCAGAATTGATGGTCTAAAGGAAACCCATTTAAAAAATTACCATTTTCAAATAACAGCAATAAAACAGCACTTTAAACAACAGCGGCGATTATACTTCACATTGCTTTATGTCATTGTCTGTAATCCACTCCGGAACCGTGAGAAATAACTTCTGTTGCTGCAGCCCCAGGCTGTGGGGCGCTGTGGGGCGCTGTGGGGCGCTGTGGGGCGCTGTGGGGTGCTGTGGTGCGCTGTAGGGTGCTGTGGGGCGCTGTGGGGCGCTGTGGGGTGCTGTGGTGCGCTGTGGGGTGCTGTGGGGCGCTGTGGGGCGCTGTGGGGTGCTGTGGTGTGCTGTAGGGTGCTGTGGGGCGCTGTGGGGTGCTGTGGGGCGCTGTGGGGCGCTGTGGGGCGCTGTGGGGCGCTGTGGGGTGCTGTGGGGCGCTGTGGGGCGCTGTGGGGTGCTGTGGTGCGCTGTAGGATGCTGTGGGGCGCTGTGGGGCGCTGTGGGGTGCTGTGGTGTGCTGTAGGGTGCTGTGGGGCGCTGTGGGGCGCTGTGGGGCGCTGTGGGGCGCTGTGGGGCGCTGTGGGGTGCTGTGGTGCGCTGTAGGATGCTGTGGGGCGCTGTGGGGCGCTGTGGGGTGCTGTGGTGCGCTGTAGGATGCTGTGGGGCGCTGTGGGGCGCTGTGGGGTGCTGTGGTGTGCTGTGGGGTGCTGTGGGGCGCTGTGGGGTGCTGTGGTGTGCTGTAGGGTGCTGTGGGGCGCTGTGGGGTGCTGTGGGGTGCTGTGGGGCACTGTGGGGGCAGCCCCCGCTGACAGGTACAGCCATCCGCGGGCCGTTCTGAAGTTTAGGATTCAGCTCAGCGTTCCCATCATCCGTCCCCGCTTTATTTACCTCAATCGGAGCACTTTGGCCCGTTCGTCTGTCATAACCTGGGGGTAACGCACCATCGAATACTGGCAATGAAATGTCAACCCCACAGATGCCAGCAGCGCCCCCTTGGTTTGGTGGGCTCCGTGTTTGTCAGTAACCATGTGGCCAAGTCGATCTGAGTGTGTGTGGCCTAATGGTCGTCCCCGTGAAATGAGATTGTGGGGGAACTGCAGGAGCCCTACCCAAAGGGGTGCGTTCCCAGGCCTCAGCGGGTGCCTGGGACCGTGGACGGTACTGCGCTCTGTGCATCAGGCACGCCCCGCTTGCTTACTTCACAGAAGTGGGGGTGTTTTCAGTAAATTGAAGGCAAGACCCGCCCCCAGGAAAGAGCACAGCCTCGCTTCGTTGCGACCCTGGCCTTCCTGCGTTGGTGTGGAGCTGAGCCCACGCACCTCTGAGGTCTGCCTGAGCTGCTTTCCCTGTCCATACAGACCTTGGATAAAGGTTAATGGTAAGTCAGGCACAGTAACAGGTCAACAACAATCACTAATACCCAATAGGACAATTATAACAGTAACTAGGGGCCCGGTGCACGAAAACCGTGCACTCGGGGGTCCCTCAGCCCGGCCTGCGCCCCCTCGCAGTTCGGGAGCTCTCGGGGGATGTCTGACGGGGAGCGGGCCTAAGCTGTCAGTCGGACATCCTTAGCGCTGCCTGGAGGCGGGAGAGGCTCCGCCACCACCGCTGCTGCCCTCGCCAGCCGTGAGCCCGGCTTCTGGCTGAACGGCGCTCCCCCTGTGGGAGCCCACTGACCACCAGGGGCAGCTCCTGCATTGAGCGTCTGCCCCCTGCTGGTCAGTGTGTGTCATAGCGACCAGTCGTTCCGCCGTTCAGTCGATTTGCATATTAGCCTTTTATTATATAGGACTAGTGGCCCGGTGCACAAAATTCATGCATGGAGTGGGGGGTTCCCTTAGCCCAGCCTGCACCCTCTCCAATTGGGGACCTCACAGGGATCGGGCCTAAACCAGCAGTTGGACATCCCTCTCGCAATCTGGGACCACTGGCTCCTAACTGCTCACCTGCCTGCCTGCCTGATCACCCCTAACTGCCCTCCCCTGTTGGCCTGGTTGCCCCCAACTTTCTTCACCTGCCGGCCTGATCTCGCCCCCAACTGTCCTCCCCTGCTGGCCTGATCTCGCCCCCAACTGCTCTCCCCTGCCAGCCTAATCTCACCCCCAACTTCCTTCACCTGCTGGCCTGATCTCGCCCCCAACTGTCCTCCCCTGCTAACCTGATCTCACCCCCAACTGCTCTCCCCTGCCAGCCTGATCGCCTCTAACTGCCTCTGCCTGCCTGATCACCCCTAACTGCCCTCCCCTGCCGGTCAATTTGGCTCTGATTGGTTGGTTTCTATGCCAGTCAGCGTCAAAAGCTCTGCCTCCTGGGCAACCATTGGCTCCGCACAGTTCATCCAGATTTGGTTCTGATTGGTCAGTTTCTATGCCAGTCAGCATCTTCGGGCCTATCTCCGGGCCTGATCAGAGAGGCGGGGCTGATCAGCAGCCCCTGTGGAGGCCTGGAGAGAAACAGAGCCGCCTGATCAGCAGCCCCCTCAGCAGTCAGTGCTGGGTCGCCACACCCGAACCGGCGGCAGTCAGTGCTGGGTCGCCACGGCAACCCAGCACTGACTGCAGGACTGACTTCTGGTGTTTGGTCGAGCTTTTGGTTGGTCGTATGGACCCTGGGTTTTTATATATTAGGATGACCATTCTGTGAATGGGTCTCTCAGAACGTCTGCTCTGCTGGCCCTGCAGCGTGGACACTCGGGACAAAGGGGGATTCACACCCTGGCAAGCAGACAGAGAGAGCTCCAGATTGCCACAGCGAGGGCTCCACTGACACGACAGCGTGGCGAAGCCATCACACGTGCCCACAACGCAGTCACGATCGCTCTAGGATCTGCGGCTGTCGGTAGAAGAAGTGATGACGGTTTTCAGAAATGCACGTAGATGTGGGAGCGCTAGGAGTGGCAATCAGCAACACGGAAACAGTCCTGTGGAACTTACATGTCTCACAAAATGCAACACAGCGCCACGCAAGTGACCTCCGGTTCCGAGTCCAGTCCTGGCTGTTACCTGGGTTCTAGCCCCCTGACCCGGTGGCTGGGTGTGGGGGCCTATTTTTAGATTTTATACTTCTAAGCCCTGCATTGAGGACCTGGGGAAGGACCGTCGTGAAGGGATGACAACATGGCTCCCTAACACGGGAATGGCAGGTCTGGGGGTGGACGTGTCCACCGTCCCCACTTCTGTGTACAGGGGATTCATCGTCGCGTGTCGGAGGAAAACGATATTCTGCCACCACATCCCAACGGAGCAACCATGTGCCATGATATTTAACAACATTCATGGAAGTCTCATTTTTGGCGGGATAGCGTGCTCTCAAATACTGATTTCGATTCTGTCTCTATGACTTCCATGCTTGGGGTTTGTGGACATGGCCAAGCCGTCGGCGTCAGAAGCAAGAGTATATTACTTTTCATTTTCTAGTATTTTAGCGTGGACAGGACTCTAGATCTTTCCAAATATATTAATTTCCAGCCACCCAATTAATTGCTGCTTAAATATTAAATGGCTTTGAATGGCCTTAGTACACAGCTCATTCATTCAACGGAGACTGTTCTTCTGCCCTGATTTTGGGTTATTTTATACTCAATTACTCTCCAGCCGAATTCTGCCGACTCTGCTGTGTCTTCATTACATCCGGTGTGTCTGCCAAGCAGGCGGCAAAGCACACATAACAAAGAAAGGCACTAAACAGCGGTTACGGTTTGTGAAGCCCCCACTCCTGTTTCTGCTTGAGTCGCTTTATCACGATGGTCTAATACAGCCGTGGGCAAACTACGGCCCGCGGGCCGGATCCGGCTGTTCTATCCGGTTCTCTTGCTCTCCCCTCCGCTCCTTTACTTTGAATTTATATTAGTTCACACAAACACTCCATCCATGCTTTTGTTCCGGCCCTCCGGTCCAGTTTAAGAACCCATGGTGGCCCTCGAGTCAAAAAGTTTGCCCACCCCTGGGAGAGGAACCCACCTGCCGAGGTCTCCTGTTCTGAGGTCATACATAGATGCATGAGCTCATCCGACCCTCTCAGGCTGGAGAGCGGACCAGCGTTTGGATTTCCATTTCGCATATTGACGGACGCCGCGTGCTGCCTGCTGCAGCCAGACCCCATTTATCAACACGCACACGGCTCGTGGTGGGGGAAACGTTTGTCAGTTAATCAAACTCTAATTATAAAATACGGTTTCCTCTCCAGACACAGGGGGAAAAAAGCCCCAGCGAGCATTGGGATGAGAACAACATGGGGTGGCAGGTTCAACTATAGATCAAAGTCAGACATTAAATTCTCCCAAAACATAACCGAGAGAGGAAAGTTGTTCTCCTGGGAGTTGCAGGGTAAAATAATCTCAGATTGTTGGTGTAAGTTATGCTTCCCAGAGGCAGAGAAATACGCTCTTTGAAGAATCAGAATGTAGCCAGAGAATCGAGATGGTAAGACTTTATAAACCTAAAGCTAAATGATCCCGACCCGTGTGGCTAAATGAGCATCAACCCATGACCCAGGAGGTCACGGTTCCGTTCCCGGTCAGGGCACATGCCCGGGTTGTGGCTCCATCCCCAGTGTGGGGCCTGCAGGAGGCAGCCGATCCGTGATTCTCTGTCATCACTGATGTTTCTCTCTCTCTCTCCCTCTTCCTTCCTCTCCCTGAAATCAATACAAATAAATTTTATTAAAAAATATTTTTCTTGATGTCAGGGAGGAAGGAAGAAGTAGAGAGAGAGAAACATCCATGATGAGAGAGAATCATGGATCGGCTGCCTCCTGCACGCCCCACACTGGGGATGGAGCCCACAACCCGGGCATGTGCCCTGACCGGGAATCAACCCTGACCTCCTGGTTCCTAGGTCAATGCTCAACCACCGAGCCACGCCAGCTGGGCAATACAAATAAATTTTGGAAGAAGATAAGTCTAAGTGCGAATTTGGGGCCCTGGTGGAATAAACATGTCCTTGGCCATCTCCATGTGTAGCGCCGATGGCCGAGCGTCAGGGAGCGTTGGACAGGGCTGTTCAGAGTGTCAGAGTAACTAAAGGACTGAGCCGAGGCCAGGTGCAGGCCTTTGGACCGCGTGCAGAGTATTGCGTTGGTCGCATGGCCTTCTGGTCTGATGGATGGGGGAGGAGAGCCTCATTAGCGTGTGCGGCTGACAGCTGTTCGTCAAGCTGTCTGGGCGCCCGGCTCAGACGGGCTGGATGTGTCCCTGTCAACAAGACAATAGATGGACTCCGTCTCCAAGACTCTGTCCTCGTCGACCAGGGAGGCACTGTGGGCCAACCCAGGCCCGAAGCTGTCCAAAGCACAGCTTGAAGTTTGACGCCGGAAAGAATTAAATTCAACGGGTGTCCCTGGGGCCCACGCTGCGGGTTAGGTGCGGCATGCTCGCAAGCTCCTCAGGACCCACAGGAGGTGTGCAGGCAACGGTGACACAGCTCAGAATGCAAGGTCCCTCCCCTCTGCCCAGGCCCGTGGCCACTCCCCTGCTGAGGGCAGGGTTTAGTGGAGGAGGAGTCTGGATGGGCCTGGAGCTGCAGTGGGATTCTCGTCGGCAAACCCAGTGGCTACACGCCAAGGAAGGAGCTGGGCAAAGGAAACCACGGAGGCAGGAATGGCTGGGCGTGTTCCTATCGGCTCCCCCGTCGCGTGGATGATGCGAGAACGGAGGAGAGCGCGGGACAGGAAGGGTGGGTTCGACCCAGATTGGGGAAAGGGTTCAGGGTCACTCTACGAGTTTGTTCTGCACCAAGGAGACCCGCAGAGAGGTTTGAGCGGGGAAGAGCCGGATTGGGTGGCAACGTGGAAGAGGGACAGAAACCGGTGCAGACACTGCAGGAAACATAGGACTAACTCAAAACAGGACTAAAATACAACTAAAAATAACTAAAAATAGAACTGCCACATGACCCCGCGCCCCCACGGCTGGGAATTTCTCGGAAGGACGTGAAGCCACTCCGGGGAAGAGATGGCTGCACGCCTACGCTCCCTGCAGCATTGTTCACAGGAGCACAGGCAGAACCAACCCGTGCCGTGGGTGGGTGAGCCGATGAAGACTGGTGTACACCCGGCCAGTGGACTATCGCTCAGCCATGAGGAGGGAGGAATCCTGCTTTCCGGGAGAATGGGGACGGGCTGAGGGAGTTGTGCTAAAGGAGGTAATTCAGACAGAGAGGGGCTGGGGGTGACCCCAAACTGATGGGAACAGAGAGCGAAAGGCGCTGAGGGAGAGAGAGCGGGGCATGGCTTGAAGGGCACCTACTTCTGCTCTAAGATGCCTAATGTCTGGGATGTAATGTACAACATGGTGACTATCATTAAAACCGGTGTTACACACTTGAGATCTGCTCAGAAAGTAGATCTTAAATGTTCTCACCAGGAAAAATAGCAATGGCAATTGTGTGAGGGGATGTGTTTTGCAGTATTGGCGTGTATCAAACCATTCCATTGTACGTCTTAAACGTACACAATGTTACATGTCAATTACATATCAACTAGAGGCCCGGTGCACGAAATTCGTGCAAGACTAGGCCTTCCTTCCCCCCCGGCTGCTGGTACTGGCTTCCCTTTGGCACCCAGGATCCGGACTTCCCTCGCAGGTCCGGCTTTGTCCGGAAGGTCGTCCGGAAGGACGTCCGGTCTAATTAGCATATTACACTTTTGTTATTATCGATAAAGCTGGGAAAGAAATCAATGAATAAGTGTTCTGCCTTTCTTGTTCACAGCTATGTTTTCCATGACAAGATCAGGGGTGGGATCACGGTTCCCTGTTAGGGGATATTGTCGGGAGCTCCGAGTTACAAGATAACTGCTTCTTTACGATTCGTTGCACAAACAGGAATCCCATTAGGCTTTGAGCCATGAAATACCATGATGCTCGAGTTCTCTGAGTGCCTGGCCTGGTGCACGGGAAGCCACAGGCTGTTGTTGTAGAGCAAGCGTTACCACCTGGTGTCTCCCCGGACCCTGCCATGGACGTTGGAACTGAGGATCGCGCTGCGTGTCCTGCCAGGTGCAGTGTGCTTATGCCAGTGAGAGGCACGGCGTGGAGGGGAGAGAAATAAATGTGCCAGGCGAGAGCTGAGGAACGGGCTGCGTCCCTTCCTAACGGCCACGTGGTCGCAGGTTTATAACGAATGTGAGATCAGGGCGCGGTGGCCTTGTGTGCGGTTCGCTCGCGTTTCCAGGGAGACAGGCCTGCTCTCAGGTGTCTCAGGAAGTGACCTGACGTCCCCACCCCCAGCCCGAGGGCCCAGGTGCAACCTCTTGAAAAGGAAACGGACAGTGTGTGCAGCTGCCAATGCAATCGACTCACGTTGGCAGACGTTGGAGAAAAACAAACGTGTTTTCCCGGTCACTCAGAGAATTTCTGATGCGATAGGACAAGTGCCAGAAAGGCTGGGCATTGTAAGAGCTCCCTCCCCCACGCCCTCCCTCCCTCCCTCGCTCCCGCGCTCCCTTCCTCCTTCCCTCCCTTGCTCCCTCCCTCCCTCGCTCCCTCCTTCCCTCCCTCCCTCCCCCACGTCCTTCCTCCCTCCCCCATGTCCTTCCTCCCTCCCTCCCTCATTCTCTCCTTCCCTCCCTCCCTCCCCCACGTCCTTCCTCCCTCCCCCATGCCCTCCCTCCCTCCCCCACATCCTCCCTCCCTCCCTCGCTCCCTCGCTCCCTTCCTCCTTCCCTCCCTTGCTCCCTCCCTCCCTCGCTCCCTCCTTCCCTCCCTCCCTTCCCCACACCCTCCCTCCCTCCCTCGCTCCCTCCTTCCCTCTCTCCCTCACTCCCTCCTTTCCTCCCTCCCTCCCCCAGGCCCTCCCTCCCTCCCCCACCTCCTCCCTCCCTCGCTCCCTCCTTTCCTCCCCCACATCCTCCCTCCCTCCCTCCCTCCCCCATGTCCTCCTTCCCTCCCTCGCTCCCTCCTTCCCGCCCTAAAGTCATCTCCTCTCTCTCAATGTGCAGGCAGCATCTTCTTGCCCTTGTCCTCGTCCACAAATCTCCTGTGACCCCACTGCCCTTAGGGACATCCTATGCGGGACGCTGTGTTTCTCCCACACACTCCTCACCTAAGTAAGCGGCGGTAAGAAATGCGGGGGAAATTGGGGCCTCCCACTGGACACAGAAAGAGCACGAGTTCTGTAAAAGGAAAGGGACTGAAGGGTTTCCTCTTGTGGTCACGGGACGGAGGGCCAGTGCAGGCCTCCTACCCGGTACCTCCTGCAGGTCACCAGCCCCTCCTAACCCCTCCCCGCTCCAGCAGAAAGGAAGGCAAAAGCCTGGCACCCAAGCCAAGCCATCTTCTTCCAGCGGGAGCCGCCCCCCCCCCCTGCTCCCGAGGGAGGGTCTCAGAGCCCCTGGGGTGCTGTGCATGGGACTTGAGCCACATTCCTGGCCAGTCCTCCTTTAAAAATATATTTTTATAGCCCTAACCGGTGTGGCTCAGTGGATAGAACGTTGGCCTGCGGACTGAAGGGCCCCAGGTTCGATTCCAGTCAAGGGCATGGACCTTGGTTGTAGGCACATCCCCAGTAGGAGGTGTGCAGGAGGAAGCTGATCGATGTTTCTCTCTCGTTTATGTTTCTAACTCTCCCTCTCCCTTCCTCTCTGTAAAAAATCAATAAAATATATATTTAAAAATATTTTTATTGATTTCAGAGAGAAAGGGAGAGGGATAGAGAGAGAAACATCCATGATGAGAGAATCACTGACTGGCTGCCTCCTGCATGACTCCTACTGGGGATGGAGCCTGTAACCCGGGCCTGTGCCCTGACCGGGAATCGAACCATGACCTCCTGAGCCACACCAGCTGGGCCTGCTTTTGAGGCTCGGACCAGCATCACGGGGAGGTCTCCTGTGGAGTTTGGATTGTCCCGGCCACTTGGGGTGGTTATTTTATCCCATCTCCCTGCACTTGCTTCTTCTAAGCCAGGAGATGTGGGATGGAAAGTTCTCGGAACACCTAACAGAGGAGCTGTGCCAGAAGAGAAAATGAGGCGCATTTCCACTTTAGTTCGTATTCCCCTCCCTTCTGTGGGATTTCTTTGGAATTTGCGTTTTCCTCCTGGTACCTTAAAAAGACGCTCTCTCTCTCTCTCTCTCTTTTTTTTTTAATTTAAAAAACGATGCTCGCCAGCAGCTCCCGCTGCGTACGCGGTGACAGCTGTGCTTCCTGTGGCTGGGCGACCTCCGGGAGGCAGCGATGACAGGCCTGGGTCGTGGCCAGGCCAGCGTCAGGGAGAGCTCGTGTAGCAGCAGCAGGGGCTGCACGGGACGCCAGCCCCACGGGAGAGGCCCTTCTGGTGCCTTCGCTGGGGTGTGCGCCAGCGCTGCTCAGGGAGCTTCGTTGATTGTACCTGGAAACGTCTCAAGTACAGATGTTCTTTCCTTCACAGGAGCCGGAGAAACGATCGCAGAGGGACCGGAGAGCCGCACTCTCCAGGTTCAGCGCAGCCGGCGGAGGGGAGGGAGCGTGCACCGGTGGGTGCGGAGGGGGGTGAGCGGCGATGTGTGTGTTGTTTGGTATATTGTACCCAAGCGGATGCAGATTGTGGACGGGCATCGATGGGCCTTTTGTTTGGCATACCTCTGTGTTTTCAAATTTTATTTTTATTGAGTCTATTGAGGTGACATCCTATAGACTAAAAGGCTAATATGCAAATCGGCTGAACAGCGGAACGACCGGTCGCTATGACGCACACTGACCACCAGGGGGCAGACAGCCAACTGGTCGACCAGTTGCTATGACACACACTGACCACCAGGGGGCAGACGCTCAATGCAGGAACTGCCCCCTGGTGGTCAGTGCACTCCCACAGGGGGAGCGCCGCTCAGCCAGAAGCCGGGCTCACGGCTGGCGAGTGCAGCGGTGGTGGGAACTTCTCCCGCCTCCTTGGCAGGGCTAAGGATGTCCGACAGATGGCTTAGGCCTGCTCCCCGCGAGAGAGCCTAAGCTGTCAGTCGGACATCCCCTGAGGGCTCCCAGACTACGAGAGGGCGCAGGCCGGGCTGAGGAACCTCGCCCCCCCCTTCGAGTGCAGAATTTCGTGCACCAGGCCTCTAGTTGGTGAATAAAATTACACAGGGCTCAGGTGAACAGCTGTACAACGCATCATCCATGTGATGTCGTGTGGGGCACACTCGTCTTTAAAACACGTGGGACATGAGGAAAGGGCGTTTCAGGGAGCGGAGTAGGTGGGCTGAGGCCTCAGCTCTCGCAGGCATGTACCTGCTGGTGAAGACACAGCAGGCTCTGTGGACTGGAAGAGGCTGGGAGATGGCCCATTTCACAGGTCTGCAAACTGGGTCACACAGCTGGGTTGCGTGGCTGGAATGCAGGTACAGGCCTCGCTCAGAGGGCCACGCAGGGTCCGGCGGGCTCTGCAGCCCGACGCTGCCAGTTGGTTCGAGGCCTCTACGCCTCCTTCGGTGGCTGTGGAGCCCGTGGGCAGCCAGGTCACATGCCCACCGGATGGTCCAATCACAACCGTCATTCAGCGCCCCACGCGCAGGCAGGTGTTGGCTGATTGGACGGGAGCCCCTTGCCCGGCGATGCCGGTGACCTTCCAGGTGGGCTGTGGGCTGTCCCAGCCACTTGGGGTGGTTGTTTTACCCCATCTCCCTGCACTTGCTTCTTCTAAACCAGGAAATGTGGGATGGGGAGGGTTCCTGGAATAGCCGACAGAGCAGGGGTGCTGGAAGAGAAACAGAGGTGCATTTAAATTTCAGCTTGTTAATCCTCACCCAAAGGTATTTTCCCACTGGTTTTTAGAGAGAGTAGAGCGGGGGGGGGGGGGGGGAGAGAAACACCCATGTGAGAGAAACACATCAATCATTGTCTCCCGCTCGCACCCCACCAGGCCTGCAATCCACATGCGTGCGCTGGGCTGGAATGGAAACAGGACCCTTTAGGCTGCGGGCCGACACTCTGTCCACTGAGCCAGGCCGGTTAGGCCCACATGGAAAACGTTAAGACAAAATGTTTAAACAAAGATTGATTCGCACGGGCGGCATCCACTCTAGCGGGGAGAGAGGAGCTTCTAGGAGCCGTGCAGACGAAAGCCGACCGCAGGCAGCAGGCAGCAGGGACAGGCGGTTACACTGGAGACAGCAGCTGGTTCCCCAGGCGCCTTCCCCCTCCTGGGGGGTCGCGGGAGCAGAGGGGTGGCAGGGCCTCTGGGGCAGGCGCCTGCTAGTGGCCACAGGGGGTTCCTGACAGCGTCCCCTCCAGTTCTGGGGAGCAGACACTGGAAATCAGTCCCGGTTTGGTGATGTGGCCTTAGCCTGAGCGACTCTCTGTCCTGTGCAGGGCGAGGGTTTTACTGTTCGTGGGAGAATCTGGGTTAAAGCCCGAACTGCACCTGGAAAGAGGGGGTCTGAGGTGTGTCCTTGGCGGGAAGGCAGGACGTGGCAGGGCCTGCGCCCTCCTCCTGCTTCTGCAGCTGAATCTCAGCGCTTGCCCACGGGTCAGGGACTGGCAAACCCGCCAGGAAGCAGGGGGCCTGGGCGCCTTCTGGGACCCGGCCCCTCGGGGTGTTGAACCGGGGGGCGGGGAGTCCTTTGATCAGTTTTGCTGCCCCATAGGCTTGTCATGCGGATTAAGTGAGATGATTAACGTGATCAAAGTGGCTCACATGTTTGATCCATCCGGGCGTGAGGCATCTCCGCCAAAGGCACCAACATCTAACGGTGAGCTTCCCCTTCCTTCCCACGTGCGCACATGGAGATGGGCTTTCTGAACAGCTTCCTTCTCAGGAGATGGTCCCCTCTCCACCAGGACAGAAGAGCATCTTTCTAAACCAGGGGTGGGCAAACTTTTTGACTCGAGGGCCACAATGGGTTCTTAACCTGGACCGGAGGGCCGGAACAAAAGCATGGATGGAGTGTTTGTGTGAACTAATATAAATTCAAAGTAAAGGAGCGGAGGGGAGAGCAAGAGAACCGGATAGAACAGCCGGATCCGGCCCGCGGGCCGTAGTTTGCCCACGGCTGTTCTAAACCTAAGTATTTCCTGCCTCTCTTCCCGTCCCTCCCTTCCCGCTTCTTTCTCTTTCATTTATTTTTCCTGGGGAGTGTGCGTGAAGACTTTTGTGTTCTCTTAAGAAGACGTTGATTCCAAGAATAAAGGATCGTTTATATTCTTACAGTTGGGTTGTCATATGTACTAATTTATTTCAGTTCTGATTATTTTTAAATTCTAACACATTCTGAGCATGGAGGAATTGAGACAACAGTCATGTGATCTCGATTTTAACAACATTGCTGAGTCTGTTTGCTTTCGATGCATTTATCAAAAGACATAGAATGTTATTGGCAACAGGCGGTCACACCCACCTCCACATCGAATTCCTGCCTTGCTCCTTCCTGTTCACTCCCCACTAAAGCAATTCTGCATCCGTCCCATGCAAGGCTTTGCATTTAAAAAAATATATATTTTTTATTGATTTCAGAGAGGACGGGAGAGGAAGAAAGAGATAGAAACATCAATGATGAGAGAGAATCATGGATCGGCTGTCTCCTGCATGCCCCCTACCGGGAATGGAGCCCACAACCCAGGCATGTGGTCTGAGCAGGAATCGAATGGTGACCTCCTAGTTCATACGTCAATTGAACCACCCAGCTGGGCAAAGCTTTGAAATTTTAATGACAAATGCATAACCAAAATCAATTATTCTCTCGGGAAGTTTATATTTATCTTATAACCAAAATCATAACCAAAATCAATTATTCTCTCGGGAAATTTATATTTATCTTACTGTAGTTACATTTTTCAATTTGATCTTTCTCAATATTTGACATGTTAAAACTTTTGCATCTAGTTATTAATGTTTACTATTATATAGTATTCAACTTTATTACCATCCCAGCATTTTTTATTTATTATTATTTTTTTAAATATATATTTTTTATTGATTTCAGAGAGGAAGGGAGAGGAAGAGAAAGATAGAAATACCAACAATGAGAGAGAATTATTGATCAGCTGCCTCCTGCATGCCCTCTACTGTGGATCGGGCCTGCAACCCGGGCGTGTGCCCTTGACCGGAATCGAACCCGGGACCTTTCAGTCTGCAGGCTGACGCTCTATCGACTGAGCCACACCAGCCAGGGCCCAGCATTTATTTATGTAATTTCCTCGACGGACTTTTAAAGGTTTTTTTCTTCCCAAGTTTCTGCCACCATAAGTGCATGTGCGGTAATTTCCCTGTGTGTGTAAGTGTGTGCCAGCGTCATTGGCCCCATGCCTGGGTGTGGGTGGCTGGCCTGCAGTGGGTGCCTGTCCGCACTGCCCACTGTCCCCTGCTCCACATAGAGGCTGCCTCAGCTCACCGCCCGCCTCATCCCTGTCAGCATGGGGTGCTATCCAGCCTCGCAGTGTTCCTCAAACTTTTCACCAGGGTGCCATTGGTATCACCTTAGTCATTGTAATTTGGTGGTGGTTTGACCACACTTTGATGTTTACATTGGCTATTTAGATTTCAGTCTTTTGTGAATTGCCTATTTGTATCCTGTGTTAATTTTTTTATTGTATTCTATGTATAAAAATATTTACAGGAATTTTTATTTCTCTATAATCATCTTTTGTCAGTCATCCTATATAATAAAGAGGAAATATGCAAATTGACCCTCACGCCGTCACAAGATGGCTGCGCCCACCGTGGAGGCAGGGTTCTTGTAACACAAGATGGCTGCACCCACAGCGGAGGCAGGGCTCCCGTAGCAAGCCATAACGAGTGATCAGCAGGGACCCGAGGCTGCGTGGCACTGGGCTGGGCCAGGGGACCTCAGGCCATGTCCCCTGTCTGGTGGGGCTTGATGGGGGACCTTAGGCCTTGCCCCCCATCTGGTGGGGCTTGATGGGAGACCTCAAGTCCTGCCCCCTGACCCGATGCCAGGCCGGGGGACCTCAGGCCGCACCCCCCGCCCTCGCGCCAGGCCAGGGGACCTGAGGGTGTGTCCCCCACCCAGCACCTGGCCAGGAGACCTGAGGCTGTGCCCCCGGCCTGGCGCCGGGCCAGGGGATCTGAAGTTGCGCCCCCCCGCTCGGCGGGGCTTGATGGGAGTGGGGCCGGCCAGGTCTGGGTCTCACCCAATGGGGGTGGGGCTGGCTGGGTCTGGGTCTTGCGTGATTTCTAGGCATGTGCAGGTGGCCAGGGACTTGACTATGGGTCCTGTGGTGTGCCCCAGACTCTGACAGGAGGAAGATTTTCATACACATTTTACTAATTTTCTTTCATCTCTGACACTTCTATTATAGAGAAAGGGCAAATAGCAATATTAAAATACTTCCTCTAATTAATTTCCTTTTAGTGTGCATGAATTTCATGCACCGGACCACTAGTATGTATTATAAATATCTTCTCCCAATCTGCTTACCATCATTTCGATTATAATGCATCCAACGTATTTTATAACATAGATTGCTGTGTAATGTTCATGTAGCTAAATTATTTATTTATGATTTCGTGTTTTGCTTTCGTGTCTCGTGTAAGCATTCCATTCCTACCTTGATGTCGTACATATATTTTTCTACATTTTTATTCTAGAGGTTGTCAAAGGTTGTTTGTTTTTTTTTTTGACATAGTGACATGTTATGTATGGTATGAAGAGCAAATCTGTATTAGAAAGGTAATATTAGCTACTTTAACAAATAAACCCCTCAATCTTAGGGTTCTAACCCAATAAAGATGTATCTGTCAAGTAAGTCCAAAAGGGTTGTTTCTGACTGGCAGGTGTCCCCCCGCTAAGACATGCCTCAGGGACCAGTGCTCCTTCCACATTGTGGCTCTTTTATACACACTGGGCTTCCAGGCGGCCAAGGCGATGGTGCCGGAGAGCCTTACGGGCAGGTCCGGAAAGTGGGTGCACTGGTCCTGCCACCTCCCATCGGCCAGAACTCGGCATGTGGTCCTATCTGGAAGCCAGGGAGGCTGAGGAAGGCCATTTAGCTGCGTGCCCAGGCAGAAGAGAAAAGAAAGACGAAGAAGAGTTTGATGAACTCCCAGAGGCCTAATTAAAAATTTCCCCTGTAACGACAGCCAAATGTTGTACAGCTTAAAGAAAAAAAAAAGGCTCACTGAAATATAATGGCACTTCTGTTACATACCACGTCCCTATGTGTATGTTGAGTTTATTTTTGACTCTCGGTTCGGTCCCAGTTGTCTGTTCCCGAGCCTTATTGTTTCTGTTCATATACATTTATATTTAATTCTGGCAGCTGGGACAATAATTCTCATCTCACTTTGATTCAGAGGATATACTTTGTACACCTAGGGAATTGCAAAAAACTTGAATTCCAAAGCAGTGACAGCATGCTCGCCTGAGTGGTGTTTATTTCAGCCTTTGCCTGATCCCTGTTCCTTATTTTTCATACATCTTTGCCCCAGGCTAGAAGTGTTCACCTCCCGGCTGGATTCGGTCGGCGGGTTTCGCAGCTAACAATGATACCACCACCTGTTCCATTCCAGAAGGCGTCACGTTGCCTTGGGTCCTGCTTCGTTATTATCTTTTTTTTTTTTAATGTACATTATTATTTTTTCTTTTTTTTAAATTGTTTGAAGTATTACAAATAGTAGTACATATGTCTCCTTTTTTCCCCCCATTGACCTCCCCCCGACCTCCCCTTCCCCCCAGTACATGCCTTTACCTGCCCGCCCCCCCGCCAGTGTCTTGTATCCATTGGTTATGCTTATATGCATGCGTACAAGTCCTTCGGTTGATCTCTTACAGCCAACCTCCCCTGCCTTCCCGCTGTAGTTTGACAGTCTGTTCAATGCTTCTTGCCTCTGTATCTATTTTTTCCCCCATTTCTTTCCTTTAAAAAATCTTGCCTCTGCTGACTAGAAATAAACATATAATAACAAAAAATGTTTGAGTCCCAATTTCAATGTCCAACAGTTCTGAGTCCCCGTTTCAATGTCAAACAGTTCCTTACGTGTACATGTCAGCAATGGTATCTGGATGGTGGGCCCATGGTGGCAATGCAGGTCCGACCCTCTCTGGTTTGGTCCTAGGCAACCTGCTGCGATGCACACAGCTACTGACTGCTAGCATGGCAAGGCGTCGTCAGCGTCTTCCATCTCTGGACTGTTTCTCCTCTTGGTGTCTAAATAAGACAAAGGAAAATCGTTTGGGCAAAAATAAAAAGGATCCCAAATCAATTATATAGAAAAGATTCCTTTATTAACTTTTGGTCGAGAATAGGTTTGTATATTTTCAGAAAACAACTCCAAGACCATGTGGATTCGTTATTATCTTTATTTATTTATTTTTTAAAATATATTTTATTGATATTTTACAGAGAGGAAGAGAGAGGGATAGAGAGTTAGGAACATCGATGAGAGAGAGACATCGATCAGCTGCCTCCTGCACACCCCCTACTGGGGATGTGCTCGCAACCCAGGTACATGCCCTTGACCAGAATCGAACCTGGGACCCTTCAGTCCGCAGGCCAACGCTCTATCCACTGAGCCAAACCGGTTAGGGCAGATTCATTATTATCTTTAAATGTAGACAGAATATCTTGGCACCGGGAAAGCCATGTTTCTTCAGACGGTTGAGGGGATTCTGTTTCTGGGGTTCCTTCATCATAAGTGGGATACACACCAAGGCTGTAAAACATGCAGACTTTTTACACTCACATTTCACAGGTGATGATCATCACAGCCTTAGCTGAACCCCATCACGTCATGTCATTCACATATATTTTCATTTGTGTATTTGTGTGTGTGTGTGTGTGTGTGTGTGTGTGTGGAATAGTGCGATGCAGTGTGGTAAGGACTTTTCAGACTTACTCGTTTAGCCAGAACTATGAGTGCTCATCTCTATATGGCACAATATAGCTCCAGAATTTATCCATTGTTCACTCTTTTTAAAAATATACATTTTTATTGATTTTGACAGAGGGGAAGGTAGAGGGATAGAGAGAGACATCAATGAAAAACACAAATCAGCTGCCTCCTGCATGCCCCCTACTGGGGATCGAGCCTGCAGCCAGGGTACACACCCTTGACTGGAACTGAACCCAGGACCCTTCAGTCCACAGGCTGACGCTCTATCCACTGAGCCAAACCAGCTAGGGCTGTTTATCCTATTCTAATTGACTTTTAGGAACTCTTTATATACCACGATGAGTATGTTTTGTCACATATGGGTGTCGTAAATACCTTCTTCCAATCTATGTTGTGCCTTTTTATTTTCTCAAAGGTCTCTCTCTCTTTTTTTTTTTTTTACTTCAATTTAAAACCAGTGCTGTCAACTATAGTCACCATGATGTATATTAAGCCTCAGATCTTATTCATCCTGTAGGTGAAAGTACAGGCTATGAGGTTGGAGATGGGGAGCGAGAGAGACAAAGTGATGAACTTGGATGATAGGGACAGGGAATTAATTACACTATGGTTTTTGTACTTTTTTGTAGATTTGAATTAATTTATATGCCTATATATGTAATATGACAGAAATAGAATATTCAAAATCCTGAAGATTACATTTTTCCCACATTAGAAGTTAAAACAGAAGATTTTCCTTATTTATCTCTTTTGCTTTTAATCAAAAAACCTAAAGAAATAGTAAAACTTTATCTACCTATATCTACCTATCATCAATCAATCAATCAATCAATCAATCAATCAGATAATTACTAAAAGAACAGTTCTTAGAGTGATCCATTAGGTACAGGAAGGGTACATTAGAATATATTACCCAATGCATAATATATAACCCTATTCATTTACTTTTATTTTTATGAGGAAAAAATTCATGCCCAGCCAGCATGGCTTGGTGGTTGAGTGTCAACCTATGAACCAAGAGGTCATGGTTCCATTCCTGGTCAGGGCACATGCCTGAGTTGTGGGCTTGATCTCCAGTGTGGCGTGTGCAGGAGGCAGCTTTTCAATGATTCTCTCTCAACATTGATGTTTCTATCTCTCTCTACCTCTCTCTCCCTCTCTGAAATCAATAAAAATATATTAAAAAATATATCCTATAATGTCTATTTTCAGAACATCATGGCATCAGAACATATTAATAGATTCAGAAAATGCTAACGGTGCATTAAAATCGGGGACATGAAACATACCTGCTTCAGAAACAGGTCTAGTAGACAAACACTTTGCCAAGATAGAAAGAACTTAATACAAATGATAGTCACAAACATTGAAAAGAAATATCAATACGCTTAACATTTTGCAATCATAGAGAGCAAATTTTCAAGCCACAATGATGTAAAATTAGAAATAGACCACAGGGAACGAAGAATTCTGATAAAAGGGTCCCACTGAAGTCTAATCCAAACACAGGCTGTCTACTTCCAAACGCCCTTAACCGCTTTCCATTATTGTCTTTTAAAAGGAATTAAATGATAAACTGATGCCAACACAATGAGACTTTTCCCAGTCAAACTGACTCCTCTTACTGTAGAGACTCACCATCCTGGGATCCCAAGTGCTTCCGAATCAAGCCACTAGGACTGGGTGCGGATCGATTCCTGTTCATCACAGATTTCCTCGGGGCATCACTGTGTTTTCTATAAATGCGTGTGAGTGGGTGAGGGGAGAGTTAACTGGTTGTTTATCTCCTAAGTTCAAAGGTCAACCAAATCTTGAATATCAAATGCGGGTTTATTTTCCTGAAGGAGAAAGAGGGAGAGGTCAGCTCTAAGGAAATCTTGTTGACCAACTTTTCCTTTTCTGTGTAATCTAGAGGCCCAGTGCATAAAAATTCATGCACTGGAGGGGGGTCCCTCAGCCCAGCCTGCCCCCTTTCACAGTCCGGGAGCCCTCAGGGGCGGGAGGTGACCTGGCGATCAGGGGAAGGCGATGCCCCTATCACATCTCTGCTGCTGCCACTGCTGGCAGCGCAAGCCTTGGCCAGCCCTGGTTACCTGCACCTCGGCCTGGCCCTGGGCACTGGGCCACCGTCCGAGGCTTGCCTGCACCTTGGGCCGGTCCTGGGCGGCTGGGGGGCTGAGGGGACTGGGGGATTCCGAAGGCAGGTGCAGGGCGCGCCTGCTGCCCTGGTGGGGCTGAGGGGACTGGGCGCCACTATCTTGTGGCTGTGGGTGCCGCCATCTTTGAGGGCATGGCAGTAAATTAGCATATTCCCTCCTTATTGGCTGTGGGGGCCACCATCTTTGTGAGGGTGTGATGGTCAATTAGCATATTCCCTCTTTATTAGATAGGATACTGAAGCGAATCATAACCAGCGCATCACTACATTCTTTGTGTGGCTGCCATCTCACCTTTTAATTTATTGTTTTTTATTAAATTTATTGGGGTGACATTGGTTACTATAATGAGGTAGGTTCCAAGTGTGCAGTTCTATGATACATCATCTGCATATTGCCTTGCGTGTCCACCACCCCGAGTCAGATCGTCTTCCGTCACCCTATACTGGACCCTCTTTACCCTTCACTCCCTCCCCCAGTCCCCTTCCTGCTAGTAACTGCCACCCTGTGGTCTGTGCCTGTGAGTGTGTGTTGGTCTTTTGTTCCTTTGTTACTTTCAGTTTTATAGCCCACATGTGAGTGAAATCGTGTGTTCCTGACGTTTTCTGTTTGACTTCATTTGCTTAGCATGGTAGTCTCAAGATCCTGTCCGTGTTGTAGCAAATTCATCTTGGCACTGAAAATCCCTTACAGTTAGCATGATCTTGAATAAGATGAATGAGTTTGTAGTTTTTCTATGACAGGGAAAAAGGACACTACTGATAATAAAACACTCTATACAGCCCTCATTTATTTTCATTTCCTCTGAGTCTTATTTTTTTTTTAATAAAACACAACCTTACCTATGTGTACAACCATGAGCTAGCCCCTGCCTCTCACATGTGGTCAGTGGAAAGGAGTCTTGCTTCTTCAGAGTTGCACGCACATGAACTGGTGCATGCACAGTAACTAAGGAATCGTTTCATCGGCTCTTTATCCCTCCGTCCTGGAAGAAAAGGGAGGGGGCTTCGTCTGTGTCCACATGTATTTTGAGAGGGTTTTTGCGGTTGTTACGAAGACTGGTACTTTTTATTTTAATTTAATTTTTAAATATATTTTTATTGATTTCAGAGAGGAAGGGAGAGGGGGAGAGAGATAGAAACATCAATGACGTGGGGATCGAGCCCGCAACCCGGGCATGTCCCCTGACCAGAATCGAACTTTGACCTCTTGGTTCATAGGTCGATGCTCAACCGCTGAGCCACACCGGCTGGGCAGGACTGGTATTTTTTATTTCAGCTGGAGCCACCCACGGAAATGCCTCCCATTCGGCTTTGCTGTTCTCTGTGGATGTCATGTCCTGCCCCTCAGGAATTCTAAGCGTGGGCAGAGTTGTTCAGGAGCTAACGGAATCTGTGGGATTCACAACACTAAAGGCCCCGAGGAGGTGTCTGTTGGGCACATAGATGTTGATGTGGACTGTGTTTGGGTTAAGCTGCGAGCGCACCCCGCATGCAGAGATTTCTTTCTGAAACTCCTGTTTTCTTACCCTCGAAATGGTCTGCTTTCCCTTTTACTGATGTGTGTCCTGTTGCGGTGTTCCCCTCTCATGCCTCCTGGTGCTGATTCTATCTTCTTTTGCGTTCTGCCTGCTCATGCACTGGGTTTGTGGTTTTAAACAGCGTGTCTTTCAGTCACAGAGCGTGCCTGGGTGCTTGGCCTCACAGGTGACCATTTCCCCCGAACCTCCCCTTTTCGTCTTTTATTTCCCCCGATGTGAGAACATAGGGATCACGGACATCTGAAAGTCCTTGCCAACGAGTTGCGGTCTTGGTATCCCTGTGGGTCTGCTCCTCCTCTTCCCTCTTGACTGTTACCCATGGCCCTCTGCTTTCCCCTGCACAGATCTCTGTTCTGGAGTCGGCATCACACATAAGCGATGGGCGGGCCGTGACTGTGGTTCCCCCCTTTCTTCTGTTAGGCCGAGGGAGGGGCCACCCCGCGGCCCCACCGGGGACAGAGCTGGTGGCGAATTTGCCGATGTTCATCCTTCCTGAGCTCGCCCGGCTCCTGGGGCGTTTCTGTCCTCCTCTCCTCAGAGCGAAGAGGAGGTTTTCCTCCGTGACGTTCGGGCTCCTTCCTTCCTTCCTTAGCCCCTGCTCTGCGTCCCTTCAGAAGCTGGGAAGGTCTCGGGGGAGCCTGGCATGGGGACGCCCACAGCTTTGATGCCCAGCCACCGAAGGCGTCGGGATGCCTCTGCCGAAGTCGGACCTGGATGCTCAGTGGCTTGGCAGGTGCCTGGGGAGGGCCCGCAGCTCCTTGGTGCCCCCGTGACCAGTGACCATCACTGCCTCCCAGGGCCTGGCCGCCCTCAGAGCCAGGGGTCCTGAGCGCTCTAGTGCCTCTATTACCTGACTTCCTGTAATTTACCTACACCCCCCCCCTCCCCGTGTTCCAAGAGGGAGATTTCACTTGCAGACCCTACAGGGTCCCATAGGATTGGAAATGGAATTCCCATGTGCTGGGACAGGTTTTAGGTTAAAGCAAGACTCCCTTGGATATTTGCATTCTCTCTCCTCCCTCTCCCTCTCCCTCTCCCTCTCCCTCCTCTCCCTCTCCCTCTCCCTCTCCCTCTCCCTCTCCCTCTCCTCTCCCTCTCCCTCTCCCTCTCCCTCTCCCTCTCCCTCTCCCCCTCCCTCTCCCCCCTCCCCCTCCCCCTCTCCCTCTTCCTCTCCCCTCCCCCTCCCCCTCTCCCTCTCCCTCTCCCTCTCCCCCCTCCCCTCTCCCCCTCCCCCCTCCCCCTCTCCCTCTTCCTCTCCCTCTCCCTCTCCCCCTCCTCCCCTCCCCCTCCCCCTCCCCTCTCCCTCTTCCTCTCCCTCTCCCTCTCCCCCTCCCCCTCCCCCTCCCCCTCCCCCTCTCCTTCTCTCTCTCTCTCCCTCCCCCCCCTCCCTCTCCTGGAAGAGACACTGTGGAGACTCGCCTGTAAACATATGCCTTGTGCCTGCACCATCCCCTCTTTGGAAACCTGGCCCAGACATCTGCTCTGATGACCTGAATGGAAGAACCTGGGGTGGAGGGGGCAATGGGTGAGGAATGGGGCGCTGGTAACGCTCTCAGCAACGAAAACAACGAAGCTACACAAAGCGAAGCCGCAGAGAGAAAGAGAGGAGCGTGTGGGGACGCACTCGTGGATTCTGGGATTGGCCACGCGGTCCTGACCTTCACGCAACATCAGCCTGACCGTCGGCTCTACGTGAGCTACAACCCTCACGTTGAAGACTCAGACATCTCAAAAACTGAACAGATGGAAGAACCTCACAGCGTGCTCAGGACTTTATTATTTATTTATTTATTTATTTATTTATTTATTTATTTATTTATCATTTATTTATTTATTCATTTTTAAAAATATATTTTATTGATTTTTTACAGAGAGGAAGAGAGAGGGATAGAGAGTTAGAAACATCGATGAGAGAGAAACATCGATCAGCTGCCTCCTGCACACCTCCCACTGGGGATGTGCCCGCAACCAAGGTACATGCCCTTGACCGGAATCGAACCTGGGACCCTTCAGTCCGCAGGCCGACGCTCTATCCACTGAGCCACACCGGTCAGGGCCATGCTCAGGACTTTAACTCCCTGCTGGCCTCGGAGCTAGAGCCGACCTCGGAGCTAGAGCCCGCCTCGGACCCCCGGCTCCTTGGGCTCCCCAGGCCCAGAGACAGGCGACCTGCCGGCTGCATCGCGGATGCTGCCCAGAAGCCCGAGTCCCGCTCCCCGGCTCCGTCTTCCAGCTCCACCATCCCTGCAGCTGAAAACAACTGCTGTCAGCTATCGCCCCCAAACGCACAGTGTGGCTTTGACAATACTCCCCGACGCTCCTCCTGGGGGAGGGGGGGTGGGCGGGCGGAATAACCATCTATATCTCCCTAACAATGCAGGTGGAGCCAGGGGGGGAGCGCCGGGCCAGGGCCCCAAGCAGAGCAGGCCCTCAGTGAACATGGCCCCTCCGCCGTGGCCCCCTGGCACCGAGGGGGCACGGAGGGGGCGGGGCGGGAGGGGTGCCCCACTTCTCCTGCTGCGAACTCTCGTTGGGTTCTTTGTTTGCGCCCCTGTGTCCTCCCCAGACTCCAGCTGAAGGGAAGAGAGGGTGTGGCAGGCGCCGCCAGCACTCCAAGGCCTGTTGGCAAGAGAGGGGCACCTCCTCCACGGTTAACTGCGGGGTCCAGACCTGCATCTTGAGTTCTGAGTCTCCCAGGCGGGAGGCAGGGAGGGGGGAGCAGGTCAGCTCTCCTCTCCTCTTTCATCTGAGGACACGGGGCAGGGGCAGCCCCCCGGGGGCTCAGTCACAGCTAATGGAGTGGGAGGCGAGCAGAGCATTGAGCTCCTGCAGGAAAGGCCGCTGTCCCGGGACAGATCATGTGCCCACCGTGGGGAGCGCGTCCACTCAGCGGGCAGTGAGGGCGGGAGATGGGTCACTCCAGCAACACTGTGTCTGTAGCAGGACCCAGGACAGGCCCGCTTCCGAGGGCGAGGGCAGTGCCCACAGATGCCCCCCGGCTCTTGAGGGTGAGGGCAGTTCCCACAGATGCCCCTGGCTCCCGAGGGCGAGGGCAGTGCCCACAGATGCCCCTGGCTCCCGAGGGCAAGGGCAGTTCCCACAGATGCCCCTGGCTCCTGAGGACGCCACAGATGCCCCCGGCTCCCGAGGGTGAGGGCAGTGCCCACAGATACCCCCCGGCTCCCGAGGGTGAGGGCAGTGCCCACAGATGCCCCAGCTCCTGAGGGTGAGGGCAGTCCCCACAGATGCCCCCCAGCTCTTGAGGGTGAGGGCAGTGCCCACAGATGCCCCCCGGCTCCTGACGGTGAGGGCAGTGCCCACAGATGCCCCCCGGCTCCCGAGGGTGAGGGCAGTGCCCACAGATGCCCCCCAGCTCCTGAGGGTGAGGGCAGTGCCCGCAGAGGCATAACTGAGTGCCTGTCCTTGGGTCAATGAGACTATCCATACCCGCCCCGCCCCCCGTCAGCGTAGTCCTCAGCCCCGCCCAGCCCAACCCCGTGAAGTCTGAAGACATGCCACGTGAACATACCGGGGTGGGGGTGAACTGGGTGGGGGTGAAGACCGGGCTGACCCAGGTGGGGGTCAGGGTCCCGTCCTGGCCTGAGGAGCTCCTCTGAGTGTGCCTGCAGGGCGCTGTCCAGCAGATTTCTGCTCCAATCGTGCGGATCTTCAGAACTGCCCGCTCTGTGATTGCCCCGTGCTCCCGCCCCGTGTCGAGCACGTCCTGTTTGGGGCGATGGCCCTGAGGGAGCGCCATCTCTGTGTTTACCGGGAGCGGAGACGTAGGGTCCCTCTGGGATCCCTTCCCGAAGCCGCCGTGTGTCTGCCAAGAGCGAGCAGACGCTGTGCGCTCAGAGCAAAGGCCGTGCCGGCCAGTCTAAGGCGTGGAAACGACACGTGGGCCTTTCAGTTTCACATGTTTACTCTGTTCATGTGGTCCCCGCATGCACCCCGCGGAACAGCCCTCCTGTCCCCACGCCTGGGCACTGCCTGGGGGGACCCCGAGGGACGCCATGGCTGTCTCCCCTTCCTTAGAGGCCAGCTGCTCCCTGACTCTCATGGCCAGGCTCTGGCAGGAGAGAGCTGGCTTCAGGGCGCAGCTGGAGGGTTGCCTGGCCCTCCACCCCTGTCACCCCGTCACCCCCGTCACCCCCATCACCCTGTCACCCTCACCCCATCACCCCATCACCCCATCACCCCGTCACCCCATCACCCCATCACCCCTGTCATCCCGTCACCCCGTCACCCCGTCACCCCGTCACCCCATCACCCCATCACCCCCATCACCCCATCACCCCATCACCCCCATCACCCCGTCACCCTCACCCCATCACCCCGTCACCCCATCACCCCGTCACCCCATCACCCCGTCACCCCATCACCCCATCACCCTGTCACCCTCACCCCATCACCCCATCACCCCATCACCCCGTCACCCCATCACCCCATCACCCCCATCACCCCGTCACCCTCACCCCATCACCCCGTCACCCCATCACCCCGTCACCCCATCACCCCGTCACCCCATCACCCCGTCACCCCCGTCACCCCCATCACTCCCATCACCCCATCACCCCATCACCCCGTCACCCCGTCACCCCGTCACCCCATCACCCCGTCACCCCGGGCCTGGGCGAGTGCAGCTGTCTCGGCCTCCGTGACTGTTTTCCAGGTGGGTAGAGCGAGTGGTCCAGATGGCCTGGCAGGGCTGTTATGAATATTAATCAAGTAAAATTATATGCTCCGAATACACTGATGAATAAATAATTATTATGATTCCAGTCATTAGTAGATGGGTGGTGTATCCCTGGGGATGAGGGAGTGGAAAGTGCTCAGGGTTATGCAGATGTAGAGTATTAGCAATATCCATTTAAATGCCAGCTATAGGGATATACCAACTATAAGAATATGCCAGCTATAAGGATATACCAGCTATAGGAATATACCAACTATAGGAATATACCAGCTATAAGGATATACCAGCTATAGGAATATACCAACTATAGGAATATACCAACTATAGGGATATACCAACTATAGGGATATACCAGCTATAGGGATATACCAGCTATAGGAATAAACCAGCTATAGGGATATACCAGCTATAAGAATATGCCAGCTATAAGGATATACCAGCTATAGGGATATACCAGCTATAGGAATATACGAGCTATAAGGATATACCAGCTATAGGAATATACCAACTATAGGAATATACCAACTATAGGGATATACCAACTATAGGGATATACCAGCTATAGGGATATACCAGCTATAGGAATAAACCAGTTATAGGGATATACCAGCTATAGGGATATACCAGCTATAGGAGTGTACCAGTTATAGGGATATACCAGCTATAGGAATATACCAGCTATAGGGATATACCAGCTATAGGAATATACCAACTGTAAGAATATGCCAGCTATGAGAATATACCAGCTATAGGAATATACCAGCTATAGGGATATACCAACTGTAGGAATATACCAACTGTAAGAATATGCCAGCTATAAGAATATACCAGCTATAGGGATATACCAGCTATAGGGATATACCAGCTATAGGAATATACCAACTATAGGGATATACCAGCTATAAGAATATACCAGCTCTAGGGATATACCAGCTCTAGGGATATACCAGCTCTAGGGATATACCAGCTATAAGGATATAGCAGCTATAGGAATATACCAGCTATAGGATATAACAGTTATAGGGATATACCAGCTATAAGGATATACCAGCTATAGGGACATACCAACTATAAGGATATCCCAACTATAGGGATAAACCAGCTATAGGGATATAACAGTTATAGGGACATACCAGCTATAAGGATATACCAGCTATAGGGATATACCAGCTATAGGGATATACCAGCCATAGGGATATTCCTAGTGAAGAGGAGGGGAAAGTGGCCCTCACTGCCCGTCGCTCACCCTGTGTCCCCCAGAGTGTGAGCTGGCACACAGCACGGGGTGGCGGGCCACAGCTTGTCACCGAACCTGAGGAAAGAGGTGCCCGCCCCGCGGTGATGCCCTCACCCTGGAGGTCAGTGCAGACCTGGCGCAGCCACCTGAGAGCTGGCACGGCCCCTGCGTGGGGAGCCGGACAGTGACCCCGCAGACACCTCAGTGCCAGCCGCCTAATGTTTCTAACCCAGCTGGGCTCACATTTCCAGAGCAAATGGGGAAAAATCCGAAGGACACTGGGGAGCAGGTCGTATTTCTTGTATGTTTCCAATCCCAGGTTGGAGGGGAACCAGGGCGTCAGCATTGATTTTTATATATTAATATGGCCCGCACTAATGGGTTATAGATTTTTGTAGCGTTCGGCTCAGTGAGAGGCGATGGCGTGGAGCCACGATTCCTAAGGACTTGGGAAGAAGGGTTGTGTTTCTTTTAAAAAAATCAGACGGAGACATCTCACTGCAGGTTATTTTAGTTCCTGCGTATACTCCTGAGATCTTGAAAGACCAGAATTCAGATAACCTTCGTCACACGTTTGTGTCTTTAGGCGACATGGAGGGTGTGCCTGAGATGTTAGTGAGATACTCTACGCGTGTTCTGGGGAGGTCCCGGTTCTCTACGCCTCAGACGCAGCGGCTGCGGAACGAGGGTGTTTCCCTAGAGGAGGTTGCTGTGTTCCCTTCGGTCTTTTCCGACCAGAGCATGTGTATCCCCCTCCCGGGGCCCATGGCTTTGGGGGTGTTGCCTCTGTCTGGTGCCCTCTGTGCAGATCCTAGTATTCCAGCTCTTCTCACCCAAACTCTGTGACTTGGCGGGATTGAGATTTGTTTTCTGAGCTCTGTGTGTGTGGGGACGGGTTTATGGAAACTTGTTCTGGAAGGGGTTGGCTGTTCTCTGCATGTGATGAGGCATCATGGGTAGACCTGTAAATGTCTTTTCCATGATTCTCTATCATGGAATCTTAGGGGGATGTAAAGAAGCTGTTTGAGGGGAGATGCGTGTCTAATGCAAAGGGTTAGAAACTGACCACGGTGCAGGGTGCGATGGTGCGTGGCAATGTGAACGTACTTAAGGCCAGTCCACCGGAGGGGCTACGTGGTGATGGAGGGAGACCTGACATGGGGTGGTGAACACACAACACAACGTGCAGATGATGTGTTATAGGATTGTACCCCTGGGACCTACATACTGTTATTAACCAATGTCACCCCAATAAATGCAATAGACAATTTAAAAACCTGAAGATAGAGGGTAAGTAAATAGGACCTGACCTGCAGACGGAATGGTGTGGGGAATATCGAGTAGGGTACGGAAGCAAACCACCCCTCCCCGAAGAGCAAGTGACAGCGCAAGGGGTACCCCAGTGGTTTGTAGGGACGTTAGGTTAAGACAGTGACTTCAGACTTCAGATGTGTCCCGGCTTGAGTCCGGAGCGTGGGAGGGGCAGAGAGAACGGAAGAGTTTAGAAATATGTCAGTGGAAGAGGTACTCTGTCTCTCATCTTAACACTGGGATATTAAAAAATATATATATATATATATATATATATATATATATATATACACACAAATAGTTGGTGTATAGAGCTATAAAGGTACATACACACACACACACACACACACACACACACACACACACACACACGCACACACATGGGCAGTACCCAGATCAGGACAGGGAACACTTCCATCACCCCAAAAGGCTCCTGGGTGTGTCCTCTGGTTTCTTATCTAGGCTCTCACATTAATCACTTTTCTTTTAAAAATTTTTTTTATTGATGTCAGAAAGGAAGAGAGAGGGAGAGAGAGAGAGAAACATCAATGATGAGAATCATTGATCGGCTGCCTCCTGCACGCCCTCTACTGGGAATTGATCTGCAACACATGCATGTGTCCTTGATCGGGAATTAAACCATGACCTGCTGGTTCATGGGTCCATGCTCAACCACTGAGCCACACGGGCTGGGCTGCATATATATATTTTTATGTAACACATGTCCAAGTCTTTCAGCACTTTTGAGGATTGGATTATTTGTTTTGTATTTATTGGTAGGTGGCATTTATCTATCCGGCTGTGTTCTCCCTCCAGTATAAGAATTGTGGGTATTTTCTCCACCAATTCAGTCTGTTATTTATCAAAATGATATCTTGTGGTGACCAGAAAATCTTAATCGTAATGAACTCTGATTTACTGTTTTTTGTTATGATTAACAGATTTTTGTTCTTGAAGAAAATTTAAGCTACCCAAGTTCACAAAGATATTCTCCAAAGCTTTCGTGTAGATGTTGGAACATTTAACCTCACATTTAGAAGAACGATTCACCTCCAATTAATTATTTTTGCAGACGTGTGGGATGGAGATCACGGTCTGCTTTCACGTCCTCTGAAGGCTCTTCGATTTCTTGGGCGCCCTTAACTGCATCATTCTCTCCCCGCCAAGTGGCCTTGTGCCTGTTGTAAACCAAGTGCCATGTATCATGTGTTTATTTCTCTGCTTTTTGTTCCATTGGTGTATTTGTTTGCCTTTGCACCAGCCCCACACCGTTTTTAAGGTCATTTTCTAGTAAATCATCAACACGGGAGGCGCATTTTCTGGCCTTGTACAGAAGGAATGGTGTGGGGAATATCGAGTAGGGTACGGAAGCAAACCACCCCTCCCCGAAGAGCAAGTGACAGCGCAAGGGGTACCCCAGTGGTTTGTAGGGACGTTAGGTTAAGACAGTGACTTCAGACTTCAGATGTGTCCCGGCTTGAGTCCAGAGCGTGGGAGGGGCAGAGAGAATGGAAGAGTTTAGAAATATGTCAGTGGAAGAGGTACTCTGTCTCTCATCTTAACACTGGGATATAAAATATATATATACATATATATACACACATAGTTGGTGTATAGAGCTATAAATGTGTACACACACACACACACACACACACACACACACGGGCAGGGTTAGAAACTGACCATGGTGCAGCGTGTGATGGTGCGTGGCAACGTCAGGTTTCCTGGCTCTTCCAGATCCTTGCATTTTCCTGTACATTTTGGGGTCCCTCCAGGGCTCCCGGGCTGTGGGAAATGAGCTCTGTGTGTGTGGGGACGGGTTTATGGAAACTTGTTCTGCAAGGGGTTGGCTGTTCTCTGCATGTGATGAGGCATCATGGGTAGACCTGTAAATGTCTTTTCCACGATTCTGTCTGAGGGGGTCCCGGTCGGGGCCTGTGAGGAGCAGTGTGAAGAACTGTGGTAGCTAAACTATAAAGTGTAACCGTCAACATGTAGTAAACTGGGTGAGGACCTGCTTCAGGACTCAGCAGTTCCGCTCTGGGGTAACCGAGATGGCGTCTCCCTCGTGTTCCTAATAGGACAGGTCCCGGGTCGGGCATAGCTATCCTAATATACATACAGAGCTAGGTGGCGTCACGACCGAACGGGCGACCGGTCACCATGAAGTGCATGGAGCACCATGAGGGGGTGCTGGCGGTGGGGAGGGACTGGGGACTGTTGAGCAGCGGTGGTGGGCTGTTTCGCGGGGTGGCCGCGAGCTTAGCGGAGCAGTCACCCAGGCGGCAGTGAGTTTCGCGAAGCAGTTGTGGGGCGGGGGAGTTTCACGGAGCAGTTGCAGGGTCAGGGAGCCTCACGGAGCAGTGGCAGGGCAGGGGGAGTTTCACGGAGGATTCAGCGGTGAGCTTTGTGGGGTGGCAGCAAGTTTGTGGAGCAGTCGAGCGGCAGGGAGAGCCTCGCAGAGCAGTTGAGGGGCCACGAGCATCGCGGAGTGTTCCGGGGCGGGGAGCTTCATGTAGTGTCGCAGGGTGGCAGAGGCCATGCAATGGAGGCCAGGCCGGGCCTAGGGACCCTAACCATGCATGATTTCGTGCGCGCTGGGCCTCTAGTCCTATCTAATAAAAGAGTAATGTGCAAATTGACCATCACTCCAACACACAAGATGGCCGCACCCATGTGGTCAAAGATGGCCACCACCATGTGGACACAAGATGGCCGCCACAAGATGGCTGGCAGGGGAGGGCAGTTGTGGGCGATCAGGCCTGCAGGGGAGGACAGTTGGGGGAGACCAGGCCAGCAGGGGAGGGCAGTTGAGAGGAGCCAGGGCTGCAGGGGAGGACAGTTGGGAGGGACCAGGCTTGCAGGGGAGGGCAGTTTGGGGGAGACCAGGCCTGCAGGGGAGGGCAGTTTGAGGGGACCAGACCAGCAGGGGAGAGCAGTTTGGGGTGACCTGGTCTGCAGGGGAGGGTGTTAGGGGTGACCAGGCCAGCAGGGGAGAGCAGTTGGGGCAATCGGGCCAGCAGGGGAGCAGTTAGGCATCAATCAGGCTGGCAGGGGAGTGGTTAGGGATGATCAGGCTGGCAGGCAGAAGCAGTTAGGGCAATCAGGTAGGCAGGCAGGCAGGTGAGTGTTTGGGAGCCAGCAGTCCTGGATTGTGAGAGGGATGTCCGACTTCCCATTTAGGCCTGATCCCACCAGGATTGAGTCTAAACGGACAGTTGGACATCCCTCAAGGTGTCCCAGATTGGAGAGGGTGCAGGCTGGGCTGAGGGACACCCCCCCCCATGCATGAATTTTGTGCACCGGGCCTCTTATATATACTTATGCAATCACCCCAGAATATATAAGTGAAAATTTTCATTTTCACAAAAAGTTCCTGTTACTGTTTTACGTGTTTATTGGTCCTCAAAGTTAAGTCTTCTTTTTCTTCATTTGAACAATTGGCTGATCTTCTATTACCTCTACTACCCTGCCCCCCCCCACTCCCCTCAATGTGCTTCTTTTTAAAAACAAAACAATAAAAGTAAATGAATAGCCAGACTGCTTATTAATACCAGCTGAAGCTTTTATTTTAACCGAGGTATCATTTTAGCCGAGGTATCATTTTAACTGAGGTATCCTATATAATCAATAAGAGGCTAACATGCAAATCGACTAACCAGTCCGACTGGTCACTCTCATGCGCACTGACCACCAGGGGCAGACGCTCAACACAGGAGCTGCCCTCAGCCCGCAGGCCCCAGGCCAGCTTGAGGCGGATGCCAGCGGGCGCCCCCCCATCCCATCACTCCGCCGGTCACCCCACAAATCAGCTCTGATTGCAGGCCAGGCCTAGGGAGAGACTACCCATGCATGAATTTCATGCACCTGGCCTCTAGTCTGTCTATCCAATTCCCCCACTTCCATGTGCAGTCGAATGCTTTTAGTACATTCCCAGTGTTTTCCAGTGGCCACCGTTATCTGATTCCAGAACACTTCATGACCTGGAGACGAACCCTTTACTCCTTCGCATCCTTTTGCACCCCCGGTCTCCCGCCCTGGTCCTTGCTGATCTACTCTCTGTCTTTATGGATTGTCAGGTCCTGGATTTTTCAAATAAGGGAAAAACAAGGTGTGGCCTTTGGCGTCTGGCATATGTCCCTTAGCGTAATGTTTCCAGCGTTCTCCCACACGGTAGCCTTTGTGCGTGTGGCTGAGCGATGTTCCACGGTGCCTGTAAACATGTCTCTTATCTCGTGGTCACGCCTTTTTGGTTATGTCTACCTTTTGGCTCTGTGGGTAATGCTCCTGGGAATAGCGATGTACACGGTTACGGTGGACACATGATTTTAGTTCCCTTGGTTCGGTACCAGGAGTCGAGTTTCTGGGTCACATGGTAACGCTGTGTGAAACTTTTTGAGTAATCACCAAAGGGTTTTCCAAAGTGACAGGACCGATCTGGCACGGAGGCACGCCGTTGGTTCACGGTGCTTGTGTAACTAAGAATGGGGGACATAGTTTCATGTGACGACTTGTTTTGAGCCTTTGGTTATTTTTGAGAGTTCTGATGAAGTGGATTTTTGACAATTTTGCCATGTTCACATGATTTTAGGGAGGAGGTGACTTTTGGAGGTTCTTACTACTCCACATTCCCAATGGCATCTGTCTTTCTTTTTTTCTTCCTCTTCTCCCTCCCTCCCCTTTCCTTCCTTCCTTCCTTCCTTCCTTCCTTCCTTCCTTCCTTCCTTTTTTCCTCCTTCCTTCCTTTCTCTCTCTTTCTTTATTATTTTTTTTGCCCCTAAACCAGCTCACACAAGAGAACAGTGATAGCTAGTTACCTGCCATTTGACCAACACACATGTACTAGACGGGTCAGCATGCTCAGCATCTCCTATTCTGACAAAAAGTTAATTAAGTGCCAAAGCTGAATGTTGGAAAATGTTTAAATCATATTTTCTTTCCTCAAGATTTGTTTCAAAAAATTTGGAGATGATTAACTTGATATATTTGCATATGAAGATATATGTATTATATTTTGTATACTAGTATAGTATATATGATCTAGCTATATAAATTATATATATATATCATTTTTTCCAAAAATATTGTTTAAGATAGAAGTTTAAAATTGTTTTCCTTGGTATTTTTCCTGAACTGATTTTAAGTCATAATTAGAAAGGAGAATACTTTGTCAGTGGAAAATTATGGTTTTATTCAAATTAGCTCCTGACTTTTTAAAAATTACTTCTAAGATAGGGAAAGCGTTCTAGTTTAAGATAGCAACCTGTTACAATTGCTTATACCAACTCGTTCTGAAGCTCATCACCGCCGTGTGGCAGCCAAGATGGTTTCTTTTATTTAGAGAGTATTTTTTCTCACCAAGTTGTCTTCTATAAATACTTACTTTATGAATTCCTTGTTCCTTTGTTCTCTACTGGAGCCAACGGATAGCCCCAGGAGGCTTGGACTGGCCCCATTTGTCCTGTGTTTCGGCAAATCTGGTTGTGCCACTTGACGAGGTTAGAAGCTTCGGCGTTTCCAGAGACGGACAGGATAATACGGGTCCCTTTGAGACCAGCTTGGCGGCTGAGCCGTGCCATCGCCGATCCCAATGGCTTATCTGGATGGTTTACATCTCTTTGTAACGCCCTCGGCATTCTCTCTTGCAGTTACAACAGACGTAAACTCTTGGACTTCTTCAGATCTCAGGACAACGTGACTCCAAAGTTTCTTAAAGGACTTGTGATGGTCCTCTTTGATGAACTGTCTCCCTTCCTCGCAGCTCCTGTCGGACATGCTTTGTTGTCTGGTCCCCGGCACACACGGGCTCCATCCCCTCCCGTGTCCTCTGTCCTGAAGGCCTGGTGCCAGCGAGCACACTGCACTGTAATGTGTCCATGTCCCAAGCCATTCAGGCCTGACCCTCCTCGGGAAGGACCAGGAGGGCCTCTCGCATGGGTGGTCACGGGCAGAATGGGACTCGCCTCGCGTGTGTTGTCCAACGTCAGTAGCTCCCTTCCTTTATGTAAAAACCCTGGTCACCATGTGCGGGGCGTGTCCTGTGATCTCTTCCAGGGGTCTTCAAACTTTTTAAACAGGGGGCCAGTTCCCTGTCCCTCAGACCGTGGGAGGGCCGGACTATAGTTTAAAAAAAAAAACTACGAACAAATTCCTATGCGCACGGCGGGCCCGGGACGCGTCGGCTGCTAAGCAGGACAGGCAGCGGCCCCCGGCGGGCCGGATAAATGTCCTCGGCGGGCCGCATGTGGCCCGTGGGCTGTAGTTTGAGGACCCCTGCATAAGCCACCAACCAGGGATGCACCGAGGCCCCACCTAACTGCCCCCTTACTCCTCCCCTCACACGCATCCTGCCCACCACGCAGGCCACCGCCTCCTTCTCCAGACCACAGTCCCGGTCCCTCTGTGGGCACCCATGCACAGGAGCAAGTCCAGCTTTGGGGTTCAGCACCCTTTGGTTTGGTTTCTAGCGCTCGCCTCTACTAGCTGTGTGATTCTGGTGAGCTTCCTGGATCTCTAAAACCGAAGGAATGACCTCTCTCCAATGGATATTTGCTAACTTTTAATTTTTACTGAATCTGCATGTTATTTACTTCCCATGCGCTCTGTTCCCCTAAGGGGCGTGTCAGCGTTCAGTGCGGTGTGGGTAACTGTAGGGACAATGCTGACGGCGGGCCTCAAGCTCACTCACCTTGCAGGACCGACACTTCATGCCCGCTGGCTGGCAGCTCCCCACTCCCCGCCCCCTGCTGCCCCGGTGGCCGGCGTGCCGGTGACGAGGACTATGCTGGACGTCTCCTGTACACGGGGTCATGCAGTGTGTGTCCTTTCGTGACCGCTTACTTCCCTTAGCGTGATGGCCTCCAGGTTCGTCCATGTTGTTGCTCACTGCGAGGTTTCCTTCTTTTAAAGGCTGCACGGTATTCTGGGGCACGGACATCCCCCCTTTTACCATCCACGCACCCATAGAGAGTTAGGCGGTCTCCATATCCAGGCTGCTGTGAATGGAGCTGTAACGGACATGGGGGTTAATGTCTCTTTGATACTGGATGTCCCATGTGTTGGGTAAATGTTCACCATTGCGGTGGCTGGGTCACATGGTTAGCTTCAGTTTCTCGAGGCGCCTCCGTGCTGTTCTCCACAGAGGCTGCACCGTCTGCCTCTCACCGGGGCCCAGGGTTACATCTCGCCACGCCCTCGGCAGCGTTCGCCATAGTCATCATAGCAGGTGTGAGGGAGTTTCTAAAGAGAAGAACGAGATAAGGGATTAAAAAAATGTGCTGATAAAGTATACTAAGTTACCTTTATCTCGTGTTAATTCTGATAGAATTAGAAACATTCAAATCACACTTATCATTTTCCATTTCATTTTATAGATACACTAGAGGCCTGGTGCATGAAATTCGTGTACTGGGGGGGTTGTCCCTCAGCCCAGCCTGCACCCTCTCCAATCTTGGACCCCTCGGGGGATGTCCGACTGCCGGTTTAGGCCCGAGTTGGACATCCCTCTCACAATCCAGGACTGCTGGCTCCTAACCACTCACCTGCCTGCCTGCCTGCCTGATTGCCCCTAACCGCTTCTGCCTGCCAGCCTGATCACCCCCTAACCGCTCCCCTGTTAGCCTGATTGATGCCTAACCACTCCCCTGCTGGCATGATTGACACCTAACTGCTCCCCTGCCAGCCTGATTGCCCCCAACTGCCCTCCCCTGCAGGCCTGGTCGCCCCCAACTGCCTTGCCCTACAGGACTGGTCCCCCCCAACTGCCCTCCCCTGCAGGCCTGGTAGCCCCCAACTGCCCTCCCCTGCAGGACTTGTCCCCCCCAACTGTCCTCCCCTGCAGGCCTGGTCACCCCCAACTGCCCTGCCCTGCCAGCCATCTTGTGACAATGTGGGGGCGGCCATCTTGTGACATGAGGGCATGAGGGTCAATTTGCATATTGCTTCTTTATTATATAAGATTTTTATATCTCCCTCTTCATAAATGTGAATTGAGTGTAAGAATTGAGTTACTCTGTATTTAATCTCCTCTAGTTCTGTGCTGTATGTTAGAGAGTAATATTGATTAATGTAATAATTACTCAATAAGTTTAAATTATTAATAATCATGAAGTAATTCAGGAAAAAGCCACCAGCATTCAAAGTCTCCACCCTTCAGCCACTTGATATTAGCCCTGGTAGTGGATGAGTCGATGATAGTTCCCGTAGATGGAATTCATCGCGATAACGGCTTTTGAGCCCATGCTCAGAGTATGAAACACTCTTCTATTTCCCATGCGCTATTTCTATTTGCTTTCAGGAGAGCTAAGGCCGAGCCATCCAGTCTCTCAAAGGCTCTCGTTTCCTGTGCTTTAAGAGAGCAGTTACCTAACGGCACTGCCACCATCTGTGTCGGAAGCAGGTTCTGTGTCAGCGGCGTTTAACTCATTTAAATCCGCAAAAATAAAACGTGACGTTCCCTTGGGTGGACAGGCCTTTCAACAAAAATTTAAACTCACTGATGCTCAACATCACTCATCGTCAGAGGAATGACAATGAAACCCACAAGGAGGTATCACACCTTTCAGAACCGCGTCCATCCGAGAGGCAGATGATGGGCGGGGAAGGCGTGGAGCACGGGAGCCCTGTCCGTCACGGGGGGACCGAGCCGTGGCAACGAAGAGAATTAACCACTTACATGGGCATCAGGGAGGATCGGAGCCACGTCTCCGGTTGCTGGATGCTGCCACTGACTGAGCTGGGCGGAACGGCGGCCAGCAGCGTGGAGGACACACTCTGCTCTCCATGGGGGTGGGGGGGTGCGTGAACTGGCCTGCAGCCCCCAGGCTGTGCTATCAGGTGAGGCTTTCTGCCCTGAGCCCCCCAACGTGGTGCCCCTGGACACCCACACAGCCCTGCTCGCCACCCGCAGCCACAGGGAAGCGGAGTGGAGATGCCCACCCTCCTGGTGCTTGGCGCCGATCCCGAAACCGTGCCCTCCAGCTGCTCCCTCAAGTGCGATTCCCCCTGTGGGTTCCTCTGCTCCCGAAATCCAGTGCTGCTCCTGAGAACGGCTTCCTCCACCAGCTCTCTCAGGACCCGCCCCCGAGAGGACCCGCCAGAGAAGCAGGGACCCGACACCTGGCCAGGCTGTCCCCGGCAGAGAGGGGGCGAGGATCCGGTCAGACCCCCAGGAGCGGGAGAGACTAAGGGGGTGGTCACCAAACCCCGAGGCAGAGGCGGGTCCATTTCCTGCGGGTCCTCCGAGCAGCAGTTATTGCCCCGACTTGGTCTCTTTGCGGCTGGAATCTTTTAAAAAATATATTTGCATTGATTTTTAAGAGAGAGAGGGAGAAGGGGGGGAGAGAGAGAGAAACATCGATGAGAGAGAAACATCGATCCATCCATCGGCTGCCTCCTGCGTGCCCCCTCCTGGGGATCGAGCCCGTGACCCGGGCATGTGCCCTGATCAGGGACTGAACCGTGACCCCTTGTTGCACGGGAAGACTTTCGCTCAACCACTGAGCCACACCGGCGGGCGCGGCTGGGACCTTAACTGGCCAGGCATTTCTGTTCCAGCTGCTGGAGATGCCCACCCCCCACTCCGCCCCCCTGCCTCTGCGCCTCAGTCCCCAGCGGGGATGCCTTAGGATCTGTCACCGGCAGGGAGCTGTGGGTGGGTGAGTGGCTTATGGATGGGGAAGCCGCCTGCAGGGGGCACCCCGGAGACCAGGACTGAGCTGCCGGAGGGGAAGGCGCTCTATAAGCCTTGGAGAGCCCTAACCGGTGTTGCTCAGTGGATAGAGCGTCAGCCTGCGGACTGAAGGGTCCCAGGTTCGATTCCGGTCAAGGACATGTACCTTGGTTGCGGGCACATCCCCAGTGGGGAGTGTGCAGGAGGCAGCTGATCGATGCTTCTCTCTCATCGGTGTTTCTAACTCTCTACCCCTCTCCCTTCTTCTCTGTAAAAAATCAATAAAATATATTAAAAAAAAAAAAAAAAAAGCCTGAGAGAGACTGAGCCGCAGCTGAGTCCTGAGTGTTTCCCGCTGGCTCTGCCTCAGCACCGGGTCTCAGAGCAGCTGGTTACCGGAGCCAGGGAGGGCCGGCAGGTGCGCTGCGCACGGGGCCTCCGGTGCTCCCCCCCCGCCCCCTCTGGGCCTCCCCGGGGCGGCCTGCGGGGGGCTCCTGCCCTCACATCTCCCAGAGCCCTGCTGGCGCTGACCTCGCGGGGCTGCTCCCTGTGCTTTCGGACGCGGCTGAAGACCCTGGAACCCGGTGAGAGGAGGATGTGGCTCTGAGTGGGTCTCCCGGCTCGTGACCCGACCTGCGTGGCTCCTCGCCCCGGCCCCCGAGGCCGAGATTTTCTTCAGGATCCGCCTGTCACTGCGTTCTCAGCGCCCCCCAGGCCGCGAGTGTCGCCCCATCCCTGGGAGTCTGCACCCTAAGAGGTCCCTGGAGCAGACACCTCTGCACGGGTGGGCGGGCCAGCCCCTCTGGGCTCGGCTTCCAAGGTAAGAATGACGTGTTTGCAAACACCACAGGGCCCTCGCGAAGCAAACCCAGCCGGTTCCCACCCCCCCCCACCGCGAGGACCCACCGTGTCCGCGCTGGGGTCATGGGGAGCACCCTGCAGGAGGTCAGCGTTTTCCCAGCCCAAGGTCACCGATCCGTGCTGGCCAGGACTTCACTTAAAAAATGGGCCTTCCGCTCAAATCGCCCTTAAACTCAACCAAGTGCTTCTAACACCTTAACGCAGGGGTGGGCAAACTTTTTGACTCGATGGCCACAATGGGTTCTTAAACTGGACCGGAGGGCCGGAACAAAAGCATGGATGGAGTGTTTGTGTGAACTAATATAAATTCAAAGTAAAGGAGCGGAGGGGAGAGCAAGAGAACCGGATAGAACAGCCGGATCCGGCCCGCGGGCCGTAGTTTGCCCACGGCTGCCTTAAGGTGTCCCAGAAGTTTGAATTATTTTCATTTCCTCACTAGTCGTTTATTTACTTTCGTCAAAATACACTGAGTTTTCTTTTCCTTTTTTATGGTCTTTTAAGAAGTTAAACGGATTGGGGTGAGACGGGTCAACAGGAACATACAGGTTTCAGGTGTGGGTTTCTGTGTGACAAGATCTGTGTATGCACGCGTGCCACCCCCCAAGTCAGCTCTTCTCCCGTCACCTTATAGGAGACCCCTTCTCCCCCGCCCCTTCGCTCCGGCAGCCACCCCCTGCTGTTCGTGTTCACAAGTTCCATATGAGTGACATCAGCTGGGTCTCCACTTTCTCTGAGGGACCTGTTTCACTTCACGGGATGTTCTCACCGTCTATCCGTGTTGTTGCGAATGGTGCTCTTTCACCGTCGCTCACGGCCGAGAGGATCCCATTGTGTGTATGGACCACTGCCGGAAACCAATCATTGTCTCACTAATAGAAAGAGGCTGGTCCACCTTGAAGCTCTGAAAGGTCAGAGCCAACCACTCCCTCTCTAATGGAGACGATGGTCACTGAGGCAACTTCCCCATCTTGTAACCATGTAAATCCTTACTGATAGAATAATCCGCTTGTTACCTGCTTAAGGGCTATGGGTGTTTCCCAAGGCTGCTTAAGGGTGATGGGTGTATCCCACAGCCTCAATGAAAGGGACAGCAAGGCCAGAGCCTAGCGGTAGTCTTCCCACTAGAGGCTGACTCCCGCCTGGCCCCCCATCTTCCCAAATTAACTCTTTTCTAGTCTCTTTCTTCATTTTAGTGTGCGGCCTCCTCCAGAAACCGGACCCTGAGTGGACCCTGAACCACGCGGGTCGTGTTAAGGGGTCCCACAGACCACACCTCCCGTATCCAGTCCTCTTTCATTCTCTGTGAAACGGGGCTTCTCTACTGTGTTTTAAGATCGTCTTCCTCCCATTTTTGAAAAGCTCGTCTATAATCGTTCATCTATAATTGAGTCGCCCTCCCCCACCCCCCCACCCCCCACTGATGCTTACAGAGAGGGTGCCTCCTGGGCAAGGTCTTGAGTCTCAGACGTGTCCCTTTCGCCTTCACGTGCGCATGGCAGCTGGGCGCGGGCCAGTCCTGCCATTCCTTATTCTGAACATATGTGTACACGGGCAGGCGATGGTTGCCAATTTGCTCGGGTGGCGTCTCCTCTGAGGCTTGCTTTGTATGTCGAGTGTTTTCATCTATAAAAGATCGCTTGCTTGCGGAGCAGATGCTTGGACCCCATCCTTCCCCGTCGAAGCTCAGATCTGCCTTGGTTGCCTCCTCACACTTAGGGCTGAAGAGCAGGCGGAGGTTCTTCCCTCTGTGGGAAACTTCTGATTAAGGCCTGGATGTCTTAAAAATATTCTTTCTGCGTCCTTGGAATCCAACCACTTCCAGGGTGTGTTTGGCTGGCATTAACGTCCTAATTATTTTTTCTGGAACGTGGGGATCACGCTTGATCTGAACGCTGAGAGCATTTGCCAGAGCTGGCGTGGGTGCGGGTCTGGAGCCTTCAAAGGTGTCTTTGAAGTCTACCCCCCCACCCCCGCCCCCCACCCCGCAGTCTCTCAGGTAAAACCCTGGCACACTCCCGACTGCTTCCTCGCTCACCCACAGCCGGCCAGCAGCAGATGCGGCTCGTTCCTCGGTACATCGGCACATCGGGGACCCGCTGCCACAGACCTGCTCGCTCAGGAGGCCCCCCTCTCCCCGCCGCCCGCCGCTGACGGGACTGCAGACGCGTTCCCCAATGTGTCCCCTGTCTCTTCACCTGAGCTGGTTCTCGCCGTGCACACATCATTTATTACGTGGCCAGCTGTATTTCGTAGTCAGTCTTGACCTTCACGGCAGCTGAACCGTGTCTTTTTTTTTAATAAATATATTTTATTGATTTTTTTTTTTACAGAGAGGAAGGGAGAGGGAGAGAGAGTTAGAAACATTGATGAGAGAGAAACATCGATCAGCTGCCTCCTGCACGTCCCCTACTGGGGATGTGCCCGCAACCAAGGTGCGTGCCCTTGATTGAACCGTGTCTTGCTCAGGAAGGACTTCTCTCAGAGGGTGCCCCGCACTGTGCTCTTTGCTGAGACCCGTGTCTCACTTCTCACGCTGCCCGTCTGTCCGGCTGGCCGTGCTCGGGGGGGTCCCTGGGTGGGGATGACCCCCAGGTGTGTATCCGGTATCTGGTCATCACAGCAGCCTTATTGGCATGGTCCCCAGCGACCTGACGTGGCATCTCGGTTGCGAGCGTTGTCTCTGGAGGCACACGCGTGTCTCGGGGTCCCGCCTTGCTTGTAGGCGCCTGTCTCCCTGGTGGCGCACACACGGTCCCAGAAGCGGAGCAGCATGAAGGTACCGGCCGGGGAAGCGCTGGCAGTGTAGCGTATGGGCTTCGGGCCACCGGGGCTTGGCCGTTTCCGGGGACCGCCCCCCGCGGCTTTCTCCACGGCTCCGCCTCGCCCTTCCCAGTTTCCTGCGTGTTTTGTGGGCATGTTTAGCAATCCTTGTGCGAGTGGGTATTTTCCGTTGCACCTTCCTGATTACAATTCCTGGTGCAAAGGGAAACTATCGGTGTCCCGTGTCGTTCTGTGCAGCCCACCCAAGGGGGCCGGTGGCCGACACTCCGTCCGTGCAGCCCGTAGCCCAGGGGTGGGCAAACTTTTTGACTCGAGGGCCACAATGGGTTCTTAAACTGGACCGGAGGGCCGGAACAAAAGCATGGATGGAGTGTTTGTGTGAACTAATATAAATTCAAAGTAAAGGAGCGGAGGGGAGAGCAAGAGAACCCTCCGCTCTTTCGGCTCCGCGGGCCGGATAGAACAGCCGAACGGGCCGGATCCGGCCCGCGGGCCGTCGTTTGCCCACGGCTGCCCCGTGGGAATGCGCTGGACAGGTTTTCTAGGTGCTTCTCTAAAAGGCAGAAGCGCCAGGGGGTGTGTGACGTGACCCTTTCTGCCCACCACTTTCTCATTTAAAAAAAACAAACACAGACTTTGCGTGAAATATTCCTACCGAATCTCTCTATTTCAGCATCACAGCCGTGTGGTCTGCACATGGCGTGGGCACAGGCTGGTTTCTCGTGCCACGAGAAGCCCTTTGCATTAACGAAGCGACGGTAACGGTCACAGCCTGCATGCCTTCCCATGAGAGCGGCTGGGCGCCGCCCCGCGTGTGGGCAGCACAGACCCCTGCCCATCGCCCTGGCAGGCCACGCCCACCCACAGGGACTCCTCCTTTGTGGCGGTGACTGTGACTGCTGTCTGCCGTTCCTCAGGCTGGCCATCCTTCTCTGACCTGGGTTATCGTGGCTGAGCCAGCTTAGGACTAGTCTATTTTAACTTTGTAAGCTGTTCTGTTTGGGTGTCGGTGTTGACTAAGTTTGGAAACCAAATAATACAACGCGGGATATTTGCTCTTGCACGGCTCCTGGCTCAGGAGGTTCCTAATCCGTGTTTGTTGAACAAAAGAATAAACAATAAAGCTCTAGGAGAGTAAGGACTCGGTGGAGGAGACCCGTGGGAGAGGCTGGGGCCGGTGCCCGATGACGGGGTGGGGGTGGGCATCTATTTGTTTATTACCCAATGTCTACTCCTCCTCTTTGTAAATTGCAGCCCCATTTTTCCTCCAAGACAAATCCTCCCCTTACATTAGAAGTGCACAGTCAGCGTCTGGTCCACATGGGGCCTTGGGGGCTGCCCTGGGACTCTGATTTTGGGCAGAATGACAGGGTCCGACGGTGCAGCGGCCTGTTCGTCCTGACGGCGGCTGAGGAAGCCATTCCGCAGCCCGCAGGCCGCTCCGACCTCGGCGTTTGCTGAATCCGGGATGCTCGCCGCCTCGCTCGGTTCTCCTCGCTACGCAGACCCTGCCGGCACGTTTCCGTACTAGCCAGGGTTTGCTGCTATCGCTGTCGAATTAAGTATTTCTACAGGTACTGGCAGGTCTTTACAAAGCTCACTAAGTCCTCTCCACTGACTGGAGGGCACTCAGGAAGGTCGCTGGGGATCTGGGTGAGCTGGTACATCGTTCGAATTTCCCGACGCATCAGTTCATTGATTCCTGCAACCAATACTTACTGCACGTATGTCATAAGCTCCCATGATGCTCTGCATTTATATGAAAAGGTGTTTTTTTTTTTTTTAAACATATTTTATTGATATTTTACAGAGAGGAAGGGAGAGGGATAGAGAGCTAGAAACATCGATGAGAGAGAAACATCGATCAGCTGCCTCCTGCACACCCCCCACTGGGGATGTGCCTGCAACCCAGGTACATGCCCTTGACCGGAATCGAACCCGGGACCCCTCAGTCCGCAGGCCGACTCTCTATCCACTGAGCCAAACCGGTTTTGGCAGGTGTTTCTTTTTCTTGAGCGTCTCAGAGCCTGATGGGGTTTAATCAAGTTGAATCAAGGTCTGTGCGGGTCACCACGTGGGTAGAGAGACAGGAGTGGCTACACCGACCAGGATGCTGGGTCGGGGGTCAGGGAGGAGGTGCCCCACTTGGAGCTGGGCCTGGAATGGTGAGTGGACATTGGCCGGTAGACAGGGAAAGGCAGGACCGGAGGGGGTCGAGCTTGTGTTCAGGGTGGGCGTCCTTCTGAGGAAGTGGGAATTCCAGGAGCGCCGGCAGCTGAAACGAGGTCTGAGATGGGGCATCCCTTTATTGTCTTATCGTTTCCCGTGGAAGATGGGGATGGTCTTGAAACGCGCTGGAAATTCAACGCCCGCCCCCTTCCCGCCCCCCAGGTCGCTGCGTGCACGTGAGGCACGGGCGGAAGCCTGGAGGGCATGCGGAGAGGCAAACGCCCCTTCGCTTAGTGTCTGGACCAGGGGTGGGCAAACTTTTTGACTCAAGGGCCACAATGGGTTCTTAAACTGGACCGGAGGGCCGGAACAAAAGCATGGATCGAGTGTTTGTGTGAACGAATATAAATTCAAAGTAAAGGAGCGGAGGGGAGAGCAAGAGAACCGGATAGAACAGCCGGATCCGGCCCGCGGGCCGTAGTTTGCCCACGGCTGGCTCTGGACGCTTCCAGGAGGGACGTAATTATGTGAAATTCTCTCTCAAGGGCGTTCTTCCCGGGGATGTTTAAAAGGAGGGGCAGGTGCTGGGAGCAGCTGGGACCCCGAAGACGGAGAACTGAGAGGCAGGTGCATCTGCCCGTCCCTCATCCAGCTTCAGGTTTTCCTCATCCGGCATTTGGCTGAACAGGAGTCAAGGGGTTCGATGCAACAGTTTTCAGCGAATCTCCCGACCCTCTCAGGACCCACAGGCCGAGCCCTTGAAGACCAAGAAGAGTACCCCCAACGTCTGACCCCTGTTGAACGTCTCTGGCTTATGAGCCACGGGTCAGCTGAGGGCCAGCATTTTCCGTGACGTGTTGGTGGCGTCCTCCATGAAAAGAAACCAGACATTGATGGGAATCGCCAACGATGCAGTCTGACCCGAAATACTAAACGCGGACCCGTCCCCGATGCAGCGTCCCGTTGACAGGAGCTGGAGCAGCGAGAGGGGGCGCTAAATGCCACCACAAGGAAGCGATAGAAACAACCACCACGTGAAGGTGGGATAAGAAGGAACCTTGGGGGTGAGCGGGTTCTGATCCAGTAAAGGGATGTGGGATCCGCCTGTGAGCGCCTGTAGGGGCACCGTTAGCTTCAGCTGATGTGCCTCCGGGGTACCCGTTGGCGTCCTTCACAGGAAGCCTGGGTTACACTTTTGTGTGAGGACATTTGAGGTCTACCCTCTAGCCCCGTGGTCGGCTAACTGCGGCTCACGAGCCACATGCGGCTCTTTGGCCCCTGGAGTGTGGCTCTTCCACAAAATACCACAGCCTGGGCGAGTCTATTTTTTTTTTTTTTATATATTTTTTAATATTTTATTGATATTTCACAGAAAGGAAGGGAGAGGGATAGAGAGCTAGAAACATCGATGAGAGAGAAACATCGATCAGCTGCCTCCTGCACACCTCCCACTGGAGATGTGCCCGCAACCAAGGTACATGCCCTTGACCGGAATCGAACCCGGGACCTTTCAGTCCGCAGGCCGACGCTCTATCCACTGAGCCAAACCGGTTTCGGCAGGGCGAGTCTATTTTGAAGAAGTGGCGTTAGAAGGAGTTTAAGTTTAAAAAATTTGGCTCTCCAGCCCTGACCGGTTTGGCTCAGTGGATAGAGCGTCGGCCTGTGGACTGAAGGGTCCCAGGTTTGATTCCCGTCAAGGGCATGTACCTTTGGTTGCGTGCACATCCCCAGTGGGGGGTATGCAAGAGGCAGCTGATCAATGTTTCTCTCTCATCGATGTTTCTGACTCTCTGTCCCTCTCCCTTCCTCTCTGTAAAAAATCAATAAAATATATTAAAAAAAAAAATTTGGCTCTCCAAAGAAATTTCAATCGTTGTCCTGTGGATATTTGGCTCTGTGGACGAATGAGTTTGCCGACCACTGCTCTAGCCCATGGCGATGGTACAGTTCACAGCGCTACAAACTGAAGCCGCCATGGCTCATGGAGGATAGACACTCAGACCTTCGTCCTCGCTGCCCCGTGCAGCTGGAGGTTAATGCTCTCCCCTCAGCCGCTCCCGGGCTCCTCAGCCCTGGCAGCCACTCTCTGGCCCTCTGTGCTTCGGAGTTTGACTTGTCTTTTAGATTCCACATCTAAGGGACACGGTGCAGGGTTGGGCTTGTTTCGCTTAGCACAGTGCCTTCAAGGTCATTGTTGAAAGGCACGGGGGTGGAGGTCCGCCTGCTGGTGACCAGGCCTGGCTCTGGCCTTTACACGGCACCAGGACCTTTCCTCCGCCGACCCCCAGTCTCCTAAACAGCCCCAGACCTCGAAATCGATGGCGGACACATTGCAGTTCCGAAACAAAGACGCTGTCTCACACGCACTACGCGCTTCGGGGTGGAGAGCTTACGCGGATGGCAGGTGATAGGTGGTGGTCCATGGCCGCGGGCTGGCAGTCTTGTGCGTGAGAACGAGGACTCGGAGAAAACCGGTCTCGGCCGCTCAGCGAGGAAGCGAAGCTGTTCTCATCCCAGCGGCCGCCTCTGTCCTGAGACGGGAGATGTTGCCGAGGCTCTTGGCCTCCCAGTGGGGCTCACACTCAGAGTGAGGTCATGACCCTGGAGCCGTACTGCTCCCCCTGCTGCAGGTAGAGAGCTGCCGGTTCTCAGGACACTCAAGGCTTCTCATTCTGTTTTTTAAAATATTGTTATTGATGTCAGAGAGGAAGGGAGAGGGAGAGAGAGAGAAACATCCGTGATGAGAGAGCTGCATTGATCAGCGGCCTCCTGCACACCCCGTACTGGGGATCGAGCCCACACCCGGGCATGTGCCCTGACGGGGAATCAAACTGTGACCTCCTGGTTCCTAGGCTGACGCTGAACCACTGTGCCAATCGAGGCTGTTTAATCTTGGCAAATCGACAGCGTGGATCCTGTCCAATACGTGTTGGTGGGAATACTCTGCCCACAAAATGTGGCACGGGGTCCTGGCATCTGTCCATGTCAGTGTTATGCCAGCCTGTGTAGTGTGTCATAGAGGGCTCTGTGTGTGTGTGTGTGTGTGTGTGTGTGTGTGTGTGTGTCATAGAGGGCTGGGTGTGTGTGTGTGTGATAGAGGGCTCTGTGTGTGTGTGTGTGTGTGTCATAGAGGGCTGTGTGTGTGTGTGTGTGTGTCATAGAGGGCTGTGTGTGTGTGTGTGTGTGTGTGTGTATGTCATAGAGGGCTCTGTGTGTGTGTGTGTGTGTGTGTGTGTGTGATAGACGGCTGGGTATGTGTGTGTGTGTGTATGTGATAGAGGGCTGGGTGTGTGTGTGTGTCATAGAGGGCTGGGTGTGTGTGTGTGAGATAGAGGGCTCTGTGTGTGTGTGTGTGTCATAGAGGGCTGGGTGTGTGTGTGTGATAGAGGGCTCTGTGTGTGTGTGTGTGTGATAGAGGGCTGTGTGTGTGTGTGTGTGTGTGTCATAGAGGGCTCTGTGTGTGTGTGTGTGTCATAGAGGGCTCTGTGTGTGTGTGTGTGTGTGTGTGTGAGAGAGAGAGAGATAGAGGGCTGTGTGTGTGTGTGTGTCATAGAGGGCTCTGTGTGTGTGTGTCATAGAGGGCTCTGTGTGTGTGTCATAGAGGGCTCTGTGTGTGTGTGTGTGTGTGTCATAGGGGGCTGTGTGTGTGTGTGTGTGTGTGTGTGTGATAGAGGGCTGTGTGTGTGTGTGTGTGTCATAGGGGGCTGTGTGTGTGTGTGTGTGTGTGTGTGTGTGTGATAGAGGGCTGTGTGTGTGTGTGTCATAGAGGGCTGTGTGTGTGTGTGTGTGTGAGATAGAGGGCTGTGTGTGTGTGTGTGTCATAGAGGGCTGGGTGTGCGTGTGTGTGTGTGTGTGTGATAGAGGGCTGGGTGTGTGTGTGTGTGTGTGATAGAGAGCTGGGTGTGTGTGTGTGTGTGATAGAGGGCTGTATGTGTGTGTGTGTGTGTGTCATAGAGGGCTGTGTGTGTGTGTGTATGTCGTAGAGGGCTGTGTGTGTGTATGTGTGTTGTAGAGGGCTGTGTGTGTGAGTGTGGTGTGTGTGTATGTCGTAGAGGGCTATGTGTGTGTATGTGTGTCGTAGAGGGCTGTGTGTGTGTGAGTGTGGTGTGTGTGTATGTCGTAGAGGGCTGTGTGTGTGTGTGTGTGTGTCGTAGAGGGCTGTGTGTGTGTGTGTGTGTCGTAGAGGGCTGTGTGTGTTTGTGAGTGTGTGTGGCGGGGGCAGGGGGCAGCTGGGACGGGGACTTCAGGGTCTCTGAGGGAAGCTGCCTTGCAGGTGGATGAGGGACAGGTCACCTGGTCAGTGGAAATTAGTTTAAACAAGAGCTCACCCCGGACGATTAAAGTATTTGGAGGGATATCAGAATCCCATTGCCCCGTTAAAACCCCAGTTTGCTTTACCCTCTGAATTCTCATTTTGAGGAACGAAGTAGCCAATATAAGTTTTAATGCCATTAGGTATATGAGACATAATTTAAAATGTCAGTATTGGATTTAATCGCGCTTTTTTTCCTTCTAAATCCTCAAATCCTGGTTCAGTGTAATGACGTGCTGGCACCTCCCTTTTGAGTCTTGTGCAGCGTGTTGGCAATGTCACGCACGAATCCCTTGACCTCTGTGGAAGGCGTCCTTTACCTCAGGGTGTGGTGCCCCCCTGGACTGCCAAGGGGCTGCCGTCGGCGAGTGAGATAGACTGGGTGTCAGGAGAGGGACACAGGATGCTCACAGCAGAGGCAGCCAGGCACCTGCCCATCTGCTGGGCCCCCCGGGAGCTCCCGCAGCCGTGAGGAGCGCTGGGCCACGTCCAGGGAGGTGCTAACTGCTCGGCGCAGTCCTCCGGGGACACTCACTCCCCAGCAGCTGCCGGCTGCAGAGACATGGACCAGCTGCTCCTGAGTCACGTCAAGGACAGCTTTATGGCGGAGCCAGCATGGGGGACCCGGGGGAGTCGTTCCGACTCGCCTGGAGGAGAACAGGAGCATTTGCATCAGAGAACGGGGGTCCCAGGAGAGGGGGCGGATCGGGCTCAGCAGGCGAGGTGGGGGCTGGCAGCGGCCTGAGCCCAGGTGTGGTTCAAGCAAGCGTCCCCAGAAACCGTCTTCCGCGGGCTCTAACATACGTGCACCTGGGGGACGTGTTGACGGGGGACAGAGCTGCCGCTTGTCTATGAGGATCATGAATGTTCATAAAAAGTCAACTTTTCAAACATATGAAGATGGAAGAAAGTGCTTCATTTGACAAAGGAGGCAAAAGCGTACCTTGGAGCAGAGACTGCCTCTCCCATAAAGGGTGCTGGGAAAATTGGACAGGTACATGCAGGAAAAAAACGGAACCAGACCCCCAACCGACACCATACCCAGGAATAAACTCAAAATGGATGAAAGACTTAAATTTAAGACGTGAAACCATGAAAGTGCTAGAAGGAACCATAGCAGTATGTTTCCCGACACGGCTCCTCGGACCAAGGGAACTGAAGAGGAAACACACATGGGACTACATGAAAATACAAAGCTTCTGCCCAGCCCGAGAAACCGTCAGCGACGTGGGAAGGGAGCCGACGGCACGGGAGAACATATTCGCCAGTACTACCTCTGTTAAGGGTTAATCTTTTTCTTTTTTAATATGTTTGTATTGATTTCAGAGAGGAAGGGAGAGGGAAAAGGAGAGAGAGACATCAGTGATGAGAGAGAATCATGGATCGGCTGCCTCCTGTGTGGCGCTCCCCCCCCCCCAAAAAAAAATGGGGATCCAGCCCCCACCCAGGCATGTGCCCTGACCGGGAATCGAACCGTGACCTCCTGGTTCATAGGTCGACGCTCAACCACAGAGCACGCTGGCCAGGCTGGGTGCTAAGCTTGTTGGACGATTTCAGGGGAAACACTTATCTCTACGGAGCAGATACTTCTGTTCTGGATTCAGAGTGCATGCAGGAGGGCTTCGTTCCGAGGAGCTTGGCAGAGATTTAGGAGACCTTCCTCCATGACAGACGCTGGACACACCACGAGGAGGAGAGGGTCATTCTGCGTCTGTGACGCTGTGGCTTCCTCCAGCTGTTTTCTCTCTGGTCACCCCTCGTCCACGCGTCTGACTCCTTCCCAGTGTGCTCGTCACATGCTGACTTGTAGCTGGAGGTGTCTCTGCATCCACTGGATGAACTCAGGGTGCCGGGCCCTGGAGGAGGGCAGATCCCTGCAACCAGGAGCCTGGCCCTTGCTGACCGGGTGGCAGGCTGCCCCCCGCCCCCCACAGACACCCCTTCCGAGCTTCCCACGGCCCGAAGCGACGCGGGTGCGCGGAGCCCCTCTGAGTCTGGAGGACCACGTGTTGTAGGGGTCGGCCTGTTTCTGATTAGTGTTCTGGTCAGAACCGTTCCTGCGAAGGATGAGCAGTGACTAAACATCATCTCTTAGTTCAAGGACGTGATCACAGTAGTTTTACAATCACTGTATCTGTGTGTCTTACCCGGCGCTCTGAGGGCAGTTCAGGTCAGTCAACGTGACGAAGGGCTTTTGCTCGCAAGGTGCTGTCCTTGGGGCTGGGAACTGGCATCGGGGAGGCGGGTCACGTTGGGGTCAGAGGGTCTGAGAGCTGCGAGAGCGAAGGGGTGAGTCTCAAGCACGTCTCCACGGCCTGCAGACAGGGCGGAGGGTGTCAGCGGGTCTTCGCGGCCTGGGCCCCCCTCCGCCCGTGGTCCCTTCTGTCCGCTGTTTTATGTGCGCTGTCCATACACCGTGCTCTGTGGTGCCACATCCCGCTTTCGGAATTTAAAAAATTGTATTTCTTTCCTGCAAAACATCTAGAAATCATAGGTATTTATGTTCCGTTGCTTTGAACAGACGGGGGATCTCAGAGTGTGAGCACTGCTAGGAGACCATGCCATGGGGTCAGTTGTGAAGGCTCACAGCCCCTGAGTGTCCGAGCGGCTGGCCTACAGCAGCCGCGACAGAGTCAGGTCTGGGCTCTCGGCACCCGGGAAGCTGTGTGTCGTGTCTGAGCTTACGGGACACGTAGCTCGGGAGGGCGTGTGACGCTCGCTGTCCGGCGTCATGGGCGGGCGAGGTGAATGGGAACGAACGCCTTCTCTGGAAGTTATCCGCTGGGAATTGTACGTCTTCAACACAAGGTGAGAAGCACACGGAAATAAAGGAACGGTTCTCTGGGTATTCATTTATGTCTCCCTTTTTACTGATTGACTTTTAGGGAGAGACAGAAAGACACTTGTGGTTCCACTTATTCATGCATTTATTGGTTGACTCTTGTATGTACCCTGACCGGGGATCGAACCCGCAACCTGGGTGGATTGGGGCGACGCTGTAACCCACTGAGATGCCCAGCCATCTGGGCTCTCTGGGTTCGGAAGAAGGAAAGCTGAACTCCGCTGCGATGTAAGAAAGAGCTCACGCTGAGAAGCTGTTCCCACTGCTGAGGAGGGAAGTGCCGCCCGTGGCGCCTCCAGTACGGACAGATGTGCTGTAGGCAGCCTGGTCTTCACTGATGTGTGCAGCCCGTGGCGCCTCCAGTACGGACAGATGTGCTGTAGGCAGCCTGGTCCTCACTGATGTGTGCAGCCCGTGGCGCCTCCAGTACGGACAGATGTGCTGTAGGCAGCCTGGTCCTCACTGATGTGTGCAGCCCGTGGCCCCTCCAGTACGGACAGATGTGCTGTAGGCAGCCTGGTCTTCACGGATGTGTGCAGCCCATGTCACCTCCAGTACGGACAGATGTGCTGTAGGCAGCTGGTCTTCACTGATGTGTGCAGCTCACGGCCCCTCCAGTACGGACAGATGTGCTGTAGGCAGCCTGGTCTTCACTGATGTGTGCAGCCCACGGCGCCTCCAGTACGGACAGATGTCCTGTAGGCAGCTGGTCTTCACTGATGTGTGCAGCCCATGGCCCCTCCAGTACGGACAGATGTCCTGTAGGCAGCCTGGTCTTCATGGATGTGTGCAGCCCACGGCCCCTCCAGTACGGACAGATGTGCTGTAGGCAGCCTGGTCCTCACTGATGTGTGCAGCCCGTGGTGCCTCCAGTACGGACAGATGTGCTGTAGGCAGCCTGGTCCTCACTGATGTGTGCAGCCCGTGGTGCCTCCAGTACGGACAGATGTGCTGTAGGCAGCCTGGTCCTCACTGATGTGTGCAGCCCATGGCCCCTCCAGTACGGACAGATGTGCTGTAGGCAGCTGGTCTTCACTGATGTGTGCAGCTCACGGCGCCTCCAGTACGGACAGATGTCCTGTAGGCAGCCTGGTCCTCACTGATGTGTGCAGCCCATGGCCCCTCCAGTACGGACAGATGTGCTGTAGGCAGCCTGGTCCTCACTGATGTGTGCAGCCCGTGGTGCCTCCAGTACGGACAGATGTGCTGTAGGCAGCCTGGTCCTCACTGATGTGTGCAGCCCGTGGTGCCTCCAGTACGGACAGATGTGCTGTAGGCAGCCTGGTCCTCACTGATGTGTGCAGCCCATGGCCCCTCCAGTACGGACAGATGTGCTGTAGGCAGCTGGTCTTCACTGATGTGTGCAGCTCACGGCGCCTCCAGTACGGACAGATGTCCTGTAGGCAGCCTGGTCCTCACTGATGTGTGCAGCCCATGGCCCCTCCAGTATGGACCGATGTGCTGCAGGCAGCCTGGTCTTCACCGATGCCACGTTACTTTCCTGCACAGAAATCATCCGAGAGCAGAAGTTCGTCACGCATCATGTCAGACCAGGGCGCAGGATCTGACCCCAACAGGTCTCTCATCTGCCAGAGGAGAGGCTCAGTGCTCCCCAGGTGGTCGATTTTATCGGGCGTCCCTCCCCGCCCCCCAGGCCGGGCCTGCAGGACAGTCGGTGGGAGAACAGGGCAGTGTTATCAGCCTCACTTTTCCTCTGTCACGTGGGCGAGTCAGCAGCAGTGGAAACCCACCTGCACTTGACGTTGCTGGCGAAGAGGCAGGACTTGCTGAGCATGCTTGGAGGCCAGGCCTCTCCAGACGCTGCAAGTAGTTGGCTTTGTTGACACTGGCAAGAAATTTCTAGAATGCAACGGTACGCATCCTTATAGAAATGAAATAACACTCGCTGGTGCGGGCATCTCGGAAGTCAGGAAGCAAACGGACGATTTCCGAGCTGAGGCCCGTCCGTGATATTCAAGAGTGGCGAGAAGCCAGTGAGATGCGCGTCGTAAGCGGGGCATTTTGTTTGAGACATTTTCATTCATGAACCAGACCGATGCTGCCTCGCACACTAGACATTTCGCTGTTGTAAGACACTTAAAACTCTTGCACCATGTTCCCTGGAATCATGTTGTGAGGCAAAGCGCTCACATCTCGTTGAAAGGGGTGACTTGTTCTAGAAGCCGTGGATCGACGGAGGGTGGTCGGTCTCTCCAACGGCGTCTGCGAATGCCGGTGGAGGAGTCAGGATATAGAACTCTTGTTAGTCTTCACACAGATGTTTCCTTTGGGATTAAAATGTCCTTTGAACACGTTGCCCACTCCGTTGCCATCAGTTTGTTTATTGGATGTAATCTTCCCACGTCACCTGCCCCCCATCCTGCGGCAATCCCCGGTAAGTGCGGTCACAAGCAGTGTCCTAGCATGAATCACGCGGTGTCTCTTAGGTAACCAAGGCAGCAGCATCTGTGGTCTTCCAGGGACACGTGACAAAGGCGATGGACGTGGAGCAAGCGCCCCTTCCGAAAGCAGCTCGTTCGCCTCCTTTGTTATCAGCTAATGAGCTCGTACAGTTTGTATTTGTTCTTTAAATCTGTCATATTAGCTGTCAGCATATTGCTTAATGGAGCAAGGGTTTTTTTTTGTTCAGGGAAGATGAATATCTACCCTTTGATTAGCTCTTACTCAGAAATGTGCTGATGAAAGCAAGAGAGTTACTTCGCAGCGGGCTAATCTGCATGTCCCTAATTTGTAAAGAAAATGACAGCGTGTACGTACTCACAGATGTGACCGTGACTCCACAGGGTCTACCTCGGGCCGTTGTCCAAAGGCCGACTGGCCGAGGTTTTCTGAATGGATACCCCAAGCACAGTTCAAATGGGAAAACGTAAGCGCACAGGGGAGGGAGTCCTAGAGATCTGGTTTCTCAGCTTCGAGAGGTCTCCGCCAGGCACACCTTTCTGGTTTGTACACAGTTACCTGCGAAGAAGCATCATGACACCTCTTTTGCTTGAACATGCGCTCAGATTTCAGCCCACGTATTGAGCTGCACCTCAGCCTGGGGCATGATCTGCTAGTAGCCGATGGCTGTTAGCACTCAAAGAATGATCTTTTATTTAGTTATCTTTTTAAATTTTTTTTTTTAAATTTATTTTTAGAGAGAGAGGAAGGGAGAGGGAGAGAGAGGTAGAAACATCAATGATGAGAGAGAATCATGGATCGGTGGCCGCCTGCATGCTGCCTGCTGGGGATCGAGCCCACAACCCGGGCATGTGCCCTGACCAGGAATGGAACCATGACCTCCTGGTTCATAGGTCGACGCTCAACCACTGAGCCACACTGGCCCGGCCAAAGAATGATTCTTTTAATTTTGATCTACTGATCTGTGCGGTTTTTATTTTTTTTGGCCCTTGGCAAATGCAAAAGCATACTCTAAAGAAAAGAATTTTATGTCTTATTTCACCACTGTGATGTCAGAATACCAACAGACACCAACAAAGACAATAACCATCCTAAGTAAACATGCCCCCCTTCTAAGTCACTGGTTCGTGGGATGAGCGATCTAGGGCCTGCTCTGTCATAAAGCTAGCGCGGACACCCCAGGACCCGAGGACCCAAAGACCCAAAGTCCCAAAGTCCCAAAGACCCGAGGACCCAAGGACCCGAGGACCAAAGACCCGAGGACCCGAGGACCAAAGACCTGAGGACCCGTGGACCCGAGGACCTGAGGACCCGAGGACCCAAAGTCCCAAAGACCCGAGGACCCGAGGACCAAAGACCCGAGGACCCGAGGACCCGAGGACCCGAGGACCAAAGACCCGAGGACCCGAGGACCTGAGGACCCGAGGACCCAAAGTCCCAAAGACCCGAGGACCCGAGGACCAAAGACCCGAGGACCCGAGGACCCGAGGACCCGAGGACCCAAAGACCCAAAGACCTGAGGACCCGAGGACCCAAGACCCGAGGACCCGAGGACCCGAGGAGCCAAGGACCTGAGGACCCTTGGACCCGAGGACCCAAAGACCCGAGGACCCGAGGACCCGAGGACCCAAAGACCCAAAGACCTGAGGACCCGAGGACCCAAGACCCGAGGACCCGAGGACCCGAGGACCCGAGGACCCAAAGACCCAAAGACCTGAGGACCCGAGGACCAAAGACCCAAAGACCTGAGGACCCGAGGACCCAAAGACCCAAAGACCTGAGGACCCGAGGACCAAAGACCCGAGGACCCGAGGACCCGAGGACCCAAAGACCCAAAGACCTGAGGACCCGAGGACCCAAGACCCGAGGACCCGAGGACCCGAGGAGCCAAGGACCTGAGGACCCTTGGACCCGAGGACCCAAAGACCCGAGGACCCAAAGACCCGAGGACCTGAGGACCCGAGGACCCGAGGACCCGGGGACCCGAGGACCAAAGACCCGAAACCCGAGGACCTGAGGACCTGAGGACCTGAGGACCCGAGGACCCAAAGACCCGAGGACCCGAGGACCCGAGGACCCAAAGACCCGAGGATCCGAGGACCTGAGGACCCGAGGACCCGAGGACCCGAGGACCCAAGGACCCGAGGACCCAAAGACCCGAAACCCGAGGACCCGAGGACCCGAGGACCCAAGACCCGAGTGAGCAGCCAAGGACGGAGCATCTGGGGCCGGTCCGACCCTGAGTGCGGCGCTGCCCCCACTCCCTCTGCTTGTGCAGGGCCCCGGGGTGGGGTGGGGGGGGCAGGCGCCGGGTGATGGCCTTGCCCTGTCGGGACGCAGGAGGAGACAGGGCAGAGGGCGTCGCTTTGGACCTGAGTGTTGGGATTGCCAAGCAGGAAGGACTGGCAAGTATTTGAGGCGGGGGGGGGGGTGGTGGGGAGGAGGGTGTCTTAGGTTTCTCCGAAGAGAGAGAGAGAGAGAGAGAGAGAGAGAGAGAGAGAGAGAGAGAAGGAAACTGGCGTATGGGATCATGAGAAGCTGGGACCAGCAGAGCCGCTGGTTAAGTTTCACCCCAGAAGCTGGGAGCGCTGACGTGTGGGCTCAGCCCCAGGGCACGAGGTGTCCATCGCCCCGGACCAGCGTGGGCGTTCTGCACCAGGGAGAGGCCAGATGTATCCACGTCCCGGACTGGGGCCGCGCCGTCTGCTTGTGGGAATCGGGGCTCAGGCTGCCCGCGGCGCTTCCCGGGCTTGCACATGGCAGGTGGGGCGGGTGTCGGATGGATGGGGGAGTGACGGATGGACGGGGGCGGGGGGGTGACGGATGGACGGGGGGGTGACGGATGGACGGGGGTGTGACAGATGGATGGGGGCGGGGACGGATGGACGGGGGGCAATTGATGGATGGACAGGGGCAGGGACGGATGGACAGGGGCAGGGACGGATGGACGGGGGCGGGGACGGATGGACGGGGACGGGGACGGATGGACGGGGGGGTGACGGATGGACGGGGGGTAACGGATGGACGGGGGCGGGGACGGATGGACGGGGGCGGGGACGGATGGACGGAGGGGGGGTAACGGATGGACTGGGGCGGGGACGGATGGACGGGGCGGGGTGACGGATGGACGGGGACGGGGACGGATGGACCGGAGGCACCCTCACCGTTCACAGCTGTTTCCCTGTTACCACGCCCCTCAGCCCCGCGGTGAGGGCCCGTCTCCTGCCGTCTGCGTTGTAAGTCGTTTCTCTGTGGTACAGGCTCTCCATCCTTTTCTAGGACAGACATAGGCATTTTTATTTCTTACCTGAGATACATGTCTATCTGGCCTGGACCCGCCCTGCAGGAGATCACTAATGAGCAGGAATGGCAGGGCCTCCCTGCAGGCAGAGGAAACATGAACTCTAATGCATGCAGCGCAGGGAACAGGTAATCCCAGCCACGTCTCGGCCGCCCGCCTTCCCCAGGTCATCACGACAAGGGGACCGTCCCGAGCAGGCCGAGCGGCCGTCCGTCACAGCCTTCCCTCACAGGCCGTGCTCTGCCCGTTCTTCTCGTGGCACTTCCCCGGGTATTTTCAGATAAATTTTTCCGGGGAAAGTCTTCACCCCGGGCTCTCGGACGGCGGGGGAGCTGGAGGGGAGAGAGCACAGGGTCTTTGTTTACTCGCTTACCCCCTTTTCCCTTCCCACCTGATGTGGCTGTTCAATAAGGGGACTTCCCTTTCCGAGCTTTGCTTCCCTCTCGTACGTTTTTGTCGAATGTACGGGCTCCGACGTCTTATCTCGTTGCGTCTTGTCATTCAGAAGATATGCATGAAGCCACTACGGGATGCCAGGAGATGGAGGTGCGGCCTTGAGCAAAATACACGCAGTGCCTGGTCCCGTGGGGGTTTCTGTCTGTGGGAGAATTCCCGATTCCCGTTCTCTTTTAAGAAGAGTTCAGTTGAACGTCTGGGTGCCATCAATGCCACTCGGAAAGCGTCCCATCGAGGTCTGCGGAGAAATTTTTAACATAGCCTTCATTGTTTGTTTGCTTACTATCCTATATAGTAAAAGCCTAATATGCTGAGTGTCCGGTCGTCCGGTCATCCATTCAACCAATCAAAGCGTAATATGCTAATGATATGCTAAGGCCACTCAACCGCTCGCTGTGACGTGCACTGACCACCAGGGGGCAGACACTCCAACTGGTAGGTTAGCTTGCTGCTGGGGTCCAGCCTGATTGGGACTGAGCGAGACTGGCCGGACACGCCCTGGAGCCTTCCCATAGTCCCTCCCCAGCCTGCCAACCTCCCGCGTCCCTCCCCGGCCCGATGGTGCACTAGTGGGGTGCCTCGGCCTGGTCTGTGCCCTCTTACAATCTGGGACCCCTTGGGGGTGTCAAAGAGCTGGTTTTGGCCCGATCTCACAGCCTGAATTCGTGTACCAGGCCTCTAGTATTTTTATTGATGTCAGAGAGGAAGGGAGAGGGAGAGAGAGAGATAGAAACATCCATGATGAGAGAGAATCATGGATCAGCTGCCTCCTGTACGCCCCCTACTGGGATCGAGCCCACAACCAGGCATGTGCCCTGACCTGGCATTGAACCATGACCTCCTGGCTCATAGGTTGATGCTCAACCACGGAGCCACGCCGGCCGGGCTGACTTAGCCTTCATTGTAATGTGCGGTGGATCGTTTGCTACATTCTGAGACCCGCCTGGTGCCGACAGGAGAGGAGTGAGCAGCAGACTCCTGGCCCCTCTCGCTCCCCAGTCTGTGGGGAAGGGCTGTGAGGTATGGTGAGGGCCGGGGGCTGTGAGGGCTCCGGTTCCCTCTGTCTGTAAGGCCTGGTGGCCTCGCCCTGGTCCTGCTCACGCTGGGTCTCCGACCCTCCCTCCGGACACGGAGCTCCTACAACCTCTGCGGTTTTCTCCTTCGCCTGACGACGAGCATCTTCGGCATAGCCCGTCCAGGGTCAAGAGCGGCCGTGGTCTAAGGAGCTCCTCTCGCTGGGCTGCGGGAGGGAGCTGGTCCCAGGAGCGGTCACGGCTTCTTACCTTAAAAGTGAATATTTTCCCTAAAGCTGGTTACAGTGACCCAATAAGAAAATATTACGTAAAAGTTCTTTGTACAGACACACACACACACACACACACACACACACATATACACGTGTGTGCAAAGCACTTACACATAATATTTTCTCATTGGGTCACTGTGACAAAGTTAATAAATATGTTTATATATAAATAAACATATCTTTAATATATACTTTTTATTATTTATTTAAAAGTATATATATAAATGCACATTTTAATATATAAACATTTAGTATATATTGTATTTATGTATTTATTTCTATATATTGTCTATTTTCTATATAAATAAATGTTTATTTATTTAAAACACTAGAGGTCCGGCACATGAATTTCATGCATGGGTAGGGTCCCTATGCCTGGACTATGATCAGGGCCGATCTTCCCTGGCTGCTGGCAGCTGACCCCGTCCCCCACCACCGATGCTGGTCGCCCTCTGTGTGTGGGGCAACTGGTGGGGAGATCGGGGCCCCGCTCGCTTGCACCCACCTTGGCCTGGCGCCGCCCGTGTCCGCCACCACCCACCCCCAGTTCCCCGTTCCCCATTGGGCGACGAGGGCCTGCGGGCTGGGGGCAGCTCCTGCATTGAGCGTCTGCCCCCTGGTGGTCAGTGCGCGTCATAGCGACTGGTCATTCCACCATCCGGTTGATTTGCATATTACGCTTTTATATAGATAGATAGATATTTGTATATTTATCTACTTATTTACAAAGCATAAATGTTCTCATTGTAATATCTGTTATATAGTCCACTTGTTAGTATATATTACACACATAATATATATTTTATATGTGTGTGTATATTGTACATATATGGTAATATGTATGTATGTATATGTATATATATGTACGCTTTTTCTTAGGGCTTATTTATGTGCAATGACACATTCAAGGAAGAGAAAGGCAAATGCAGTGAGCCACCATCTGTCAAGCAGGAACGCAGAGGAAATAGAGCAGCGGCCCAGCATCCATCTCTCACCTGTGTCTCTGCTTCTATGCAAACGACTGCCTGGGCTGTTTCTTTCTCTCTCACGCGTCTTCTCACCGTCGGGATGAGTTATAGGCCTTCCTCCAGAAATGCCAGCCCGGCAGCGTAAATCAGCCCGCCCTGCAGGTGTCTCCGGGTTTCTCTCTCTGTTTGTTGTAGGGATGCATCCCACAGGCAGCGAAGACACTCTCCATGGTGGGCAGGAGTGGGGCTGGGAGCCGCTGCCCGGTGTACACAGGGGCAGCTCTTGTCTGCCAGGGCGCCCGCCCAGGGGCCAGCGGGGTGCCCGCCCAGGGGCCAGCAGGGCGCCCGCCCAGGGGCCAGCTGTGAACGCTGGGCTCACGGTGTCTGTCTTCCCTGCTGTTCGCTGAGCCTCGCGGGATCTGTGGCCTTCAAGCTCAAGCATGGTCTTGCATCTGAGGTTCATGTGGAAACATGAATGGGGCGCAGACAAGCAAATGCAGTTCTCGTGGGGGTACACCTCGGCACGGGGGGTCTCTGCGTGTGTGCGATGGTGATTGAATAGGTCGCTCAGAAGTTCTTATTTTGTGATTTTTTTTTGTTCTTTGCTATGATCCAGACAGAGACAGATATTGGACACGCAAGTTACAGAAGGGATATGTTGTATGTTACATGCATGTCTACATTATAGACACATCCAGAGGACAGCAACCCATCACTGTTTTATTTCAGTGATTTTCAAACGTTCAGCTACAGCAAGCGCATCGGGGACAGATTCCCGCTGCTGTAAACGCTCGGAGGTCGGGGGGATGGTGCCGGGCTGTTAGAGGCCATGAGTAAATCCAGATTTCAGTGTAGACCTGGGGACTCTAAATTCCTGTCCTGCCTTCCAGTTATTCCGCAGCGCTTGGCTTGTGGTTTGCTTAGAGATGAGAGGCTCCGAGAAGATGGTGAGAACTTTGTTATGTCGGAGGCACAATTTAAAATGGGTTTTCCCGGGCGCTGTGTAAATGCAGCCGCTGCGTTTCCGAGAGGTGCCCTTTTGCAAATGGGCCAACCGTTCGAGTGAGCGGTGCGGGTGGGGCGTGACGTCCCCTCATTGCAAGAACTGATTGAAGTTGTGTTCAAGTCAGTATGTTTCCCACATTCCTGAACTTTCCAGGCTGCACCAGAGAATTCACAGCACTGTGGCTTTATGCGTGAATCTCGAAGGGGCAGGCATTTACTGGGCCATTAAACGTGGCCTTTTCAGACAGCTACGCCCGCAGGAAGGAGAGACGCCGCTTCGCCAGCACGTTTATCTGTCTTCCTGGCACCACCAAGTTCTCTCAAACCTAAAAGCAGTTTCCACAAACAAAAACCCACTCGACGTCAACTCCGTCCTTATAACAACAGGGGGAATGTGAAATATAAAAATCATAAGGTTAGTTAAGATTTTGAAACTTTTGCCAAGCATTTAGGCAAAGACTGCAGCCAGCCCGCCTTCACGATTACATAGAGAATCATGGATCGGCTGCCTCCTGCACACCTCACGTTGAGGATCGAGCCCACCACCCGGCCATGGGCCCTGACCGGGAATCGAACCGTGACCTCCTGGTTCACAGGTCAACGCTCCATCACTGAGCCGCGCCGGCCCCTGCTTCTTCTTCTTTTTTTTTTTTAATATATTTTTTTATTGATTTTTTACAGAGAGGAAGGGAAAGGGATAGAGTTAGAAACATCGATGAGAGAGAAACATCGATAAGCTGCCTCCTGCACACCTCCTGCTGGGGATGTGCCCGAAACCAAGGTACATGCCCTTGACCGGAATCGAACCCGGGACCCTTCAGTCCGCAGGCCGACGCTCTATCCACTGAGCAACACCGGTTTCGGCACGGCCCCTGCTTCTTTATAAACGAATGAATCGAGGAGAAAAGCAGCCATTTGCTCACTGAAGGTCACGGTGTGGCTCTAAGGGGCTTACGTGGTGGTTACGGCTTCACGTCTTTGCTGCTCGCGAGCTGCGGTTTGCCACTCTGTTGACTAATGAGTTTGCCGACCACTGGACTAGACTAAATGTTACCGTGTCGTTGGAAGCTGCAAGGATTAGGCAATTGTGGCATATTGTGTGCAAAGAGGTAAAGGGTAGGATATGACAGTGGTCGGCAAACTCATTAGTCAACAGAGCGGCAAACCGCATGTGACTCGCGAGCCGTGGTTTGCCGACCACTGGCCTACGACCTTTGCCTTGATCACAACAGTTAGTGGATGAAAGGTGTTTGCACTGCCACCTGTGTGTGTACATTGCTCGAGTCTTGCTTTCCTCAACAGGGAGCCCTGAACTCACAGCTGTCATCAAGGTCAGCCACCTCAGCAGGCCTCCAAAGCAGCAGCACAGGTAACGCTGTGTCTCCTGCGGTGGGAAGTGGGGATTGTTCTCCCGGCCGCTATTTCATTTAGGAAGTTAGCTTATAAAAATAGCCTTACTGCAAGACAGTGATGAATAGGAAGCAGTCTTCCTTCTTTCCTTCCTTTCTCTCTTTATTTTAAAATATATTTTTATTGATTTCAGAGAGGAAGGGAGAGGGAGAGAGATAGACACATCCATGATGACAGAGAATCACGGATCGGCTGCCTCCTGCACGCCCCCTACTGGGAATCGAGCCCGCAGCCCGGGCATGTGCCCTGACCAATAATCAAACCCAGGACCCTTCAGTCCACAGGCTGACGCTCTATCTACTGAGCCAAACCAGCCAGGGCTGTTTTATATTTATTTATTTTGTGTTGCAGTGGACATTCAATATTCTATTAGTTTCGGGTGTACAGCATGGTGGTTAGGTATTTATATAACTTACGAAGTGATCCCCCGTTAAGTCTTATACCCACCTGGCAACATAAATAGTTCTGACTCTACTAGAGGCCTGGTGCACGAAATTCGTGCACGGGTGCGCACCCACCTTGGCCTGGCGCCGCCCGCTCACCTGCTCCACCATCCCATTGCGGTCCCACACTCATCAGGGCCCATCGGGGCCGGCAGTGTCTCCACTGCCACCAGCTAGCAGCGCCGCATTGCTGACACCTGCCATGTTCCATGCTGCCCCCTGGTGGTCAGCTCATGTCATAGCGAGCGGTCGAACTCCCGGTCTCCTGGTCGAACTCCCAGTGGAACGACGGCCCGAGGGGACAATTTGCATATTAGGCTTTTATTCTATAGGATGCCCTGTGCTGTGCTTTGCATCCCCATGACTACCAGGGGTATCAATTAACAATGAGGATTTTCTTCAATAGATGGAGTTACACGTATGTTGATACATATGTGATTTGATATGTATGCTATTTTGTTGTATTGACAACAAGCTTCAAAACTTCATATGTCAAATTTTCTGAAGGTGTTAACATCATAGATATTTTTACGCTTAAAAAATGTAGAATTTTGTGCCAAAAAAAGAGCATTTGCAGGAAGTATTAATTCATTATTTTGAAGAAAAGTGCTGCTGAATACTTCGGGAAGCTAATGGTGAACATGCTCCATCTCAAGACACTTGTGAACACTGGTTTAAACACTTTAAAAGTGATGATTTCGATGTGAAAGACAAAGAACGTCCAGGCCAACTGAAAAAGTTTGAAGACCAACAATCACAAGCATTATTAGATGAAAATGCATGTCAAACTCAAAAACTTGCAGAAAGATTAAACATCACTCAGCAAACAACTTCCGATCATTTATAAGCAATGGGAAAGATTTTAAAGGAAGGAAAATGGGTGCCACATCAACTGAACGAAAGTCAAATGGAAAACCGAAAAGTCATCAGTAAAATGTTGCTTCAGTGGCATGAAAGAAAGTCTTTTTTGCATGGAATTGTGACTGGTGATGAAAAGTGGATTTATTTTGAGATTCCCAAACGCACAAAATCATGGGTTGATCCAGGTCAACCATCAACATCGACTGCAAGGCCAAATCGCTTCGGAAAGAAGACAATGCTCTGCGTTTGGTGGGATCAGGAAGGTGTGGTGTATTGTGAGCTTCTAAAACCAGGTGAAACCATTAATACTGATCACTACCGACAACAAATAATCAATTTGAACCACGCTTTGATCGTGAAACGACCAGAATGGGCCAGAAGACACGGCAAAGTAATTTTCCTTCATGATGACGCACCATCACACACTTCAAAACCAGTTAAAGACATGTGAAAAGATCTTGCCTGGGAAGTATGAACCCACCCGCCATATTCACCAGACCTCGCTCCTTCAGGTGACCACTTGTTCCGATCGATGGCACACGCACTTTCTGAGTAGCACTTCAAAACATACGAAGAATTAGCCCTGGCAGGTTTGGCTCAGTGGATAGAGCATCGGCCTGTGGACTGAAGGGTCTCAGGTTCGATTCCGGTCAAGGGCACGTACCTTGGTTGTGGGCACATACCCATTGGGGAGTGTGCAGGAGGCAGCTGATCGATGTTTCTCTCTCATCAATGTTTCTGACTCTCTTCCTATCTGTAAAAAATCAATAAAATATATTTTTTTAAAAAACATATGAAGAAGTAGAACATTGGATCTCTGAATGGTTTGCCTCCAAACAAGAAAAGTTCTATTGGGACGGTACCCACAAATTACCAGAAAGATGGGGGAAATGTGTAGCTAGCGATGGACATTACTTTGAATAAAGCGCTTTGGATGTTTCTCTTGAAATTATCGCGTTTTCTTTGATGACAAAATCCGCATTATTAACCGGTACACCTAGTATTTTTATAACTGCCAATCTGTGCTCCCTAAGCCCTTCCCCCTTTTCGCTCATCCCTGCCATGCCCCTCCCCTCTGGAAGCCATCCGTTTGTTCTCTGTATCTATGAGTCTTATTTTCTGTTTTGTCTGTTTCATTTTACGGATTCCACACCTACGTGAAATCATGGCCTTTCTCTGTCTGATTCACTTAGCACAACACCCTCCATGCTGTCACAGTGGTTTCATTCGAGCCTATGGCCAAGGAAAAGTCCAGGTACATATGTAACACTCCTTCTTTACCTCTCACACGCGTGTGCCCATGGATGGACTCCTGGGCTGCTCCCAGAGCTTGGCTCTTGTACGTAATGCTGCAGTGGGCAGAGGGGTGCATGTGTCCTTGAGAATTAGTGTTTTGGATTTCTTCAGATGAATATCCAGAAGCGGAATGGCTGGGTCATAAACAAGACAGACTAGAAGGGACTTCAGACATCGTGTGTCCTTCGCAGCTGACATGGAATTTAAACATTGTGCCACCACGTACTGCTCTCAGAGACATGCACAGGGGTATGCCTCCACACCTGTTTTTCTCTCGGTTCTTAAGGAAAGATAATACATTTAACAAACGAAAGTTATGAGAAAACAGTGACTGTTTTAGGATCATAGAATCACATTAAATTTGCATCAATTTACTCTTTTCTTTCTTTATGAGGTAACTAGTGGCCCGGTGCATGAAATTCATGCACATTAAAAGGGGATTAATTAGAGGAAATATTCTAATATTGCTATTTGCCCTTTCTCTATAATAGAAGTGTCAGAGATGAAAGAACATTAGTAAAATGTGTATGAAAATCTTCCTCCTGTCAGAGTCTGGGGCGCGCCGTGGGACCCAGAGTCAAGTCCCCGTCCACACACATGCACCTCAAAATCACGCGAGACCCAGACCCAGCCAGCTCCATCCCCATTGGGCAAGATGCAGACCCAGCCAGCCCCACCCCCATCAAGTCCCGCTGAGTGGGGGGCACAGCCTCAGGTCCCCCGTCAAGCCCCACTGGGTGGGGGGTGCAGCCACAGGTCCCCCAGTGAACCCTCAGGTCCCTCAGCCTGGCGCTGGGGTGGGGAGCATGGCCTGAGGTCCCCTGGCCTGGCACCGGGGTGGGGGCACGGCCTGAGGTCCCCGTCAAGCCCCACTGGGCAGGGAGCACAGGCTCAGGTCCCCTGCCCCAGCCCAGCGCCACGCAGCCTCAGGTCCCTGCTGATTGCTCCTTAAAGCTCATTACGGGAACTCAGCCTCCGCTGTGAGTGCAGCCATCTTGTGTTATAGAAACCCCGCCTCCGCTGTGGGCGCCGCCATATTTGTGATGGTGTGATGGTCAATTTGCATATTCCCTCTTTATGAGCTATTCCTGTGAACTGCCTGAGTTTCCAGTGTTTTTCTGCAGAAACAAGGAGCTGAGCCGTCTCTGGCCGGTGGTCACTGTGCACCGTGTTGGGACCCGGGTGCAGCGGCCCCGTGGACGTGCCAGGAGGGTCGTCTACCGTGGGATACCCTCCTCTGTCCAGAAACAAGCAAAACGAAGAAAATCCCCCAAATTGACATGAAAGGAGTCTTCTCCTCCCAGACCCAGTGCGGTACCCCACCTGGGTTTCCTGGAGGGTGCACCCCCATTCTCAGAGGCTGGGTGGCTGCGGATCATGGAGCTGGTGGCTCCCGGGGCACCACCTGCCTCAGCACCCCGACTGCTTGGAGGCAACCAGAGCTGCTGCTGCTGTAGCCCCAATCATCGGAGTCCCAGGACACACTGTATTGGTGGTGGGGGGGGGGGAGTTCATTTATATTCGTGATGCGGATCAATACTAGCATAGCTAATAAATAGGACAGGCCAAGAAGGAACCCTGTTTCACATACTCACAACTGGACACGGACTGTTGCCCACCCGTATAACACATTCCACGGGAGGGGAACCTCACGTCGTAGTTGTGTCAATATCTAAACGGGACTTTCAGATTGATCCCTTCTCCCCACCTCAGCCCTCACCACACTGTTGGCTGTGTCCATGGACCACACATATAAGCATATAAATTATTTAGTTAATCTCTTCCCATCCCGCTCAGCGCAGTTCCTTAAGGAACTCATGGCCGTCCCGTCTTCCATCTCAGATCTCCCATTTGAATGCAGTCTCAAGGGCTTGTGGGTGTAAACACACACACACACACACACACACACACACACACACACTCACACACTCTCTCTCTCTGTCCTTTAACTCCGCCAGCTGCTGAGCGGGGCTGGCAGGGTGATGTTCCGCAGGGAAGTCACTGTATAATGGTATTTTGAATTATTCTGGTGCTCACGGGCCTCACAGGTATTGGAGAGAGGGATGCTGGGAAGCGATTTAGCCTGAGACTCGGGGTAGAGTCTGCGGATAATGCCACGCTTGGTCTAAAAAAGAACAGTTTGAATATATCCGTCACCGTAGCACGTGATGAAAATGAGAGGTATGAAGAATAGCCCCCGCCGAAACCGGTTTGGCTCAGTGGATAGAGCGTCGGCCTGCGGACTGAAGGGTCCCGGGTTCGATTCCGGTCAAGGGCATGTACCTTGGTTGCGGGCACATCCCCAGTAGGGGGTGTGCAGGAGGCAGCTGATCGATGTTTCTCTCTCATCGATGTTTCTGACTATCTCTCTCCCTTCCTCTCTGTAAAAAATCAATAAAATATAATTAAAAAAAAAAAAAAAGAATAGCCCTCAAGACAGAGGGCACAGGAATACCACCAGGTCTCGCACGAATACCAACAGGAAGTGTTATGACTTACTTCCTATGTTTATTCTTCTTTAATAACACGATATATATATATTTTTTTTACTATTTTCATGTAAGGCACCCGTGCCCTCCCCGGGTTATGGGCCGGGCTGACGCGTGTCCAGCAGTGGGAGGGAGGCATGGCGATGAGAATGCGGATCCACGCAGGAAGAGGCTGGGGTGCCGCGGCTCGGGGCTGGGTGTGCGACGTACGTTGACTTTCCTCCGTCTGGCAGAGTGGATTTGTGCGGTCTCCCGTGTTAACCAAACCAACCCTCAGAGACCGACAGCGTGAAGTGAAAACATAGTCCCATTTCATTCATTATGGAATGAAAATAAATCCAGCGAGGCAAGCGCTCCTGAGGATCAAGAACAGAAATAGGAACAAAACCAAGAGCCGGAGCTCATCCGAAGCCCCCGGCGACCTCAGCCCTCGGGGTCCCCAGGCATCAGGGTGCGTCCCAGAGCAAACAGGGTGGGCGGGGCACAGGCATCGGAGGGGGTATTAGTTTGGGAGGAATTTTGAAATTGGATCCATTTGCCCCCCATGATTCGTGTTTTAGAAAATGATGTCAGTGGGTCTACTCTAAAAGCTTGTTATATTTACAGGCTGCAAAGAGTAACCTTGACAAGACACTTCAAACTCTTTGCCTGGCGGTGGTGCTCAGTGGTTAGTGTCCACCTATGAACCAGGAGGTCACGGTTCGATTCTGGGTCAGGGCACATGCCCGGGTTGGAGCTCCATCCCCAGTAGGGGGCGTGCAGGAGGCAGCCGATCCATGATGTTTCTATCGACCCCCCTCCCTTCCTCTCTCTGTAAAAGTCAATAAGAACGTATTTATGAAAATGAATTTCAAAATCTTTGACATGAAGAGGTATCTTAAATATTTTTATTACTTAGAATTGGTTTAGATGTACACAAAAATTGCTAACAGGGGGTTCCATGTATCCGCCCTAGCTCCCCCTGTCGGCATTAGTACCAGCATTCATTACAGCGAATGACAATAGTGGCGCGTTATTATCAGCCGAAGTCCCTGCTCTCTCCACATGTCCCTCGTGTTCACCTGATGCTCCTTCTTCTGCCCGGGATTCCATCCACAGTCCCACCTGGAGCACAGCTGTCACGTCTCCCTCGGGTCCTGTGGCCACAGGAGTTCCTCGGGCTGGTTGGTTCTGACACCCTTGAGTGTGTGAGGCCTGCTGGCCAGGACCCTATAGATTGCCCCTCGACTAGGGTTTCATGATGAGATTTTGTTCGTTAAGATACATTTTCTTTTATGTATGTACTAGAGGCCCATTGCATGATATTCGTGCAAGAATAGACCCCTGGCTTCACTCCCAGCTGCCCCGCTTCCCGACCGCCCGGGAGCCGGCAAGTCCCCTCTCCTGGGCCGCCCGGAGCCGGCAAGTTCCCGCTCCCGCCTTGGAGCTGGCAGGTCCCCGCTCCCGGGCCACCCAGAGCCAGCACGTCCCCGCTTCTGTCTGGAGCACCCCTCCAGTAGCTCCTTCCGCCGCTCCCCTTCCCCACATAGCAGGCTTCACACCGCTCTGCGCCTGTGTATGCAAATTAACCTCCATCTTTGTTGGGTTAATTTGCATACTCACTCTGACTGGCTGTGGGCGTAGCAGAGCGATGGTTAATTTGCATGTTTCTCTTTTATTCGGTAAGATTCATTTGTTGAATTTATGAATTAAGCAAAACCACTTAATGTTTCTGGACGTGGTTAACTACCCCTAGTTCTGAAGACTGCTTTGTCTAACCCAGGGGTGGGCAAACTTTTTGACTCGAGGGCCACAATGGGTTCTTAACCTGGACCGGAGGGCCGGAACAAAAGCATGGATGGAGTGTTTGTGTGAACTAATATAAATTCAAAGTAAAGGAGCGGAGGGGAGAGCAAGAGAACCCTCCGCTCTTTCGGGTCCGCGGGCCGGATAGAACAGCAGAACGGGCCGGATCCGGCTCGTGGGCCGTAGTTTTCTTACAGCTGGTCTAACCCTCGATAAGGCGTCGAGTTGGCCACGTGGCTGTGAGTTCAGCGGGTGGCACCGTCACGTGGCTGTCGCAGCCTCTGCTACCTCAGGGATGGAAGGAGAGGTATCAGCTCCCTTCTATCCCATCGACCAAATACGCAGTGTATGAGGGTGGCTGTCCAACGAATGTCTCCCTCACGGACGTCAGTTGTTCTGACAAGTTAGCTAGAAGGTATTTTATTTCACGTTGGTCACGAATGTGTTCAAAGCAGAGCGTACGCTCATTCGCGAGGTCAGGGTTGGCATCAGCAGGGGTAAGTCCGTGTGCCCGGACCGGGAATCGAACCGGTGACCCTTCCGTGCACTAGATGACACTCAAGCAACCGAGCCACACTGGCCAGACCCATAGGATTTATTTGAAAAAGTTTATAGCAGATGATTTTAAAATGTTTTGCTTTAGGGTGACTTTATTGTTAAAAAAAACAACACTGGCATGGCGTTTGTGGGATAACTTTGTGTGGTTTTGGTTGACACCTGGGGATTTAAATGATTGGCAAACATTCTCACTTCCATGGGAAATGAAAATCTATTTTTAAAAGAATCTCATCTAACCGTGAACGGAATGGATTTTGCGTTACGATGCGCGATCCCAGGGAGAAGAGTGCATGAAGCAGGCTCTCCCGCGGAGGCTGAAATTGGAGCATCCTGAGACTCTCCCTAAATACAGAACCCCATCTCCACTTCCGCCCCGTCCTCGGCCGAGCCACAGGCGCCGAGATGAGGCTCCGTGCTGCTTCTCCTGCCCACACGGAGACAAAGCCTCTGGATGCTTCTACGGGAACGTGTGCCGGCCGCCGAGGCTGAGAGCCCCTGGTTCCTGCGGCCCGTGGTGAGGCGTGTACGACGGCACCTCCATCTTTCCAGGTGGGCTGTATCCGTGTAGGGCAGTGGTCGGCAAACTCATTCGTCCACAGAGCCAAACATCAACAGGACAACGATTGAAATTTCTTTTGAGAGCCACATTTTTTAAACCTAAACTTCTTCTCATGCCACTTCTTCAAAATAGACTCGCCCAGGCCGTGGTATTTTGTGGAAGAGCCACACTCAAGGGGCCAAAGATCCGCATGTGGCTCGCGAGCCGCGGTTTGCCGACCACTGGTTTAGGGGAACGGCGATCACCCTTCCCAGCTCTGAGGACACACACGCATCCCGCTCTCACTGCTGGTCTGTGCCTGACACGAGACGCCGAATGGGTGGACGTCAAGATAACATGTCTCTCCCAGGCGTCCTCAAACTACGGCCCGCGGGCCACATGCGGCCCGCCGAGGACATGGATCCGGCCTGCCGGGGGCCGCTGCCTGTCCTGCTTAGCAGCCGACGCGTCCCGGGCCCGCAGTGCGCATAGGGATTTGTTCATAGTTTTTTTTTTAAACTATAGTCCGGCCCTCCCACGGTCTGAGGGACAGGGAGCTGGCCCCCTGGTTAAAAAGTTTGAGGACCCCTGCTCTAAAGTTACTGTGTCTGCTGCATTCTTTCACATAGCAGCGACCACGTCTTTGCTTTCTCCCCTCATCATCCCCCCCCACTCTCAAAACTTTCCTTGTGTCTGGACCCTCCATCCTTTGTAATTTTTTTTTTAAATATATATTTTTATTGATTTTTCACAGAGAGGAAGGGAGAGGGATAGATAGTTAGAAACATCGATGAGAGAGAAACATCCATCAGTTGCCTCCCGCACACTCCCTACTGGGGATGTGCCCGCAACCCAGGTACATGCCCTTGACCAGAATCGAACCCGGGACCCTTCAGTCTGCAGGCCGACGCTCTATCCACTGAGCCACACCGGTCAGGGCCGTCCTTTGTAATTTTGTAGGAAATGGGTCTTTAAAAGCTTGCGGCGAGGTGAGCGGCCTTTGGAGTGGCTGAAGGTACTTGCCTCGTTCTGCTCTCGCCAGCGCCGTCGCCCCGACTCTCCAGCTCGGGCCTACGCGGATGCCACCGGTGAGGCTACGGCTGAGCAGAGATTCCCAGGTGCGGTCCCCGTCTCCACGCCGTTGGGTCGTCGGTGGCTTTAAGACATGCGAATGTTCCCTCCTCTTGGGAAGAGGCCCGTGGGCTCCGCGCAGGCGAGATGGATCAACAGCGTCGATACCAATCCGTCCCACGCCATCAATACCGCCACGTGCCAGCCGCTCAGGGCGAGTTGCCTCCGCACACGCTCACGGACTCAGGCACGTGGGGGAAAGAGGAGACAATGCTCCTTTTTCCTCTGTCGGTCACGTCTGTGCTTGTAAAAAGGTACTGACCTCACCTGGGGAAGGTGCAGCTTCCCGCACGGGACGATGCTCAGAATGCAGAAGCTCAGGAAAACGCGGTCAGAAGAGGGGCGCCGTCGGGGGAAGGGAAACCCGGTTAGGATGATGGGAAGTGGCTCTGGCTGTTTGTGCTTGTACTTGCATGTGACCCTCAGCTTCCGGGACGCGAGATCCCAGCACCGGGTTGTCCCATCCAGAGCAAAATGAAAACACGCTGGGGCTAGAGTGACAGTGGGCGTGAGGACTGTGCTCAGAGCCGGTGGGGGCTGGTCTGGCGTGGACTGGCTGAGCAGAGCGCCCGCTGTCCCGGCTCCGCCGATGCAGGTCCCTAGCGGCGGAGAGCGTCCCTGGAAAAGCTTCAGACTCCTCCTCAGGCAGGTCGCCGCATCCTTATTCCCTCTCATCCCGTTTTCATCTTCAATTCTCTTTCATCTCGGGCTCCACTTAGCTTCACAGGCGGCATCTTACCTGCCTCCGACTTTATTTACACGGAACCATCTCCTCACCAGGGATCACAGGCCTTTCCCTGGGAGCCACCGACGGCGGCATCAAGAAGGCAAACAGCGGGCTAATGATTGGTTTAGCTTGACTCGGAAGGCGCTCTGCTGGCCTCGGCAGGCCCCCGCCCCCGGCGCCGAGCTGAGCTGCGTGCGTGTGGTGTTCGTCAGCAGCGACACCCACTCTGAGCCAGGCCGCTGGTCTTGATCACCCGTGGGGTTTGGAGTGCCGTCGAGGGCTGCCGGGAGGGGTTCTCTCTGGCCGCGGTGCCAGCAGGAAGCACGCCTCTCGGTTGCCTGTCAGTCGGTGGCGCTGTCTTCTCCCCGGAATACGCTGGGACCAGACGTCAGCCCTGACGGTGAGCCAGCCTTCAAGGTCCCTGCCCTCTTTGTAGTGACACTCAGAGAGGATGTGATCAGAAGGGGTAACTGCCAACACGGCCAGCCCCAAGGTTCTCCCACACGGGGGCCGCAGTAGCTGCTCGGAATGAGGACCCTGAGGACAGGAGGCAGCCTGGGCTAAGGGCTGCCCTCTGTGCACTCTGCTCCTGGGGGTTGTGTGGTCACACCCTGTGCTCCAGAGGTTGTGCGGTCACACCCTGTGCTCCTAGAGGTTGTTCAGTCACATCCTGTGCTCCTAGAGGTTGTGCGGTCACACCCTGTGCTCCTAGGGGTTGTGCGGTCACACCCTGTGCTCCTAGGGGTTGTGCGGTCACACTCTGTGCTCCTAGGGGTTGTTCAGTCACACCCTGTGCTCCTAGAGGTTGTGCGGTCACACCCTGTGCTCCTAGGGGTTGTGCGGTCACACCCTGTGCTCCTAGAGGTTGTTCAGTCACACCCTGTGCCCCTAGAGGTTGTTCAGTCACACCCTGTGCTCCTAGAGGTTGTGCGGTCACACCCTGTGCTCCTAGGGGTTGTGCGGTCACACCCTGTGCTCCTAGAGGTTGTTCAGTCACACCCTGTGCCCCTAGAGGTTGTTCAGTCACACCCTGTGCTCCTAGAGGTTGTGCGGTCACACCCTGTGCTCCTAGAGGTTGTTCAGTCACACCCTGTGCCCCTAGAGGTTGTGCGGTCACACCCTGTGCTCCTAGAGGTTGTTCAGTCACACCCTGTGCTCCTAGAGGTTGTGTGGTCACACCCTGTGCCCCTAGAGGTTGTGCGGTCACACCCTGTGCTCCTAGAGGTTGTTCAGTCACACCCTGTGCTCCTAGAGGTTGTGCGGTCACACCCTGTGCTCCTAGAGGTTGTGTGGTCACACCCTGTGCTCCTAGAGGTTGTGCGGTCACACCCTGTGCTCCTAGGGGTTGTGCGGTCACACCCTGTGCTCCTAGAGGTTGTTCAGTCACACCCTGTGCCCCTAGAGGTTGTTCAGTCACACCCTGTGCTCCTAGAGGTTGTGCGGTCACACCCTGTGCTCCTAGGGGTTGTGCGGTCACACCCTGTGCTCCTAGAGGTTGTTCAGTCACACCCTGTGCCCCTAGAGGTTGTTCAGTCACACCCTGTGCTCCTAGAGGTTGTTCGGTCACACCCTGTGCTCCTAGAGGTTGTGCGGTCACACCCTGTGCTCCTAGAGGTTGTGTGGTCACACCCTGTGCCCCTAGAGGTTGTGCGGTCACACCCTGTGCCCCTAGAGGTTGTTCAGTCACACCCTGTGCTCCTAGAGGCTGTGCGGTCACACCCTGTGCTCCTAGAGGTTGTGCGGTCACACCCTGTGCTCCTTGGGGTTGTGTGGTCAGACAGGCAAGTTCAGATATCAAGCGCAAAGACTGAGATAATTCCTTCTTTCCCTGTGGGTCCCTGAGGGCCCTCACTCTGAGTTCAGGCTTTTATAGGACACGCTAACTCTGGCGTGTGGGAAGGTATGTGTGGGGGCTCCCTGGCAGAGGTGGCCTTTGCTACCTTTCTCAGCTTGGGATGCCTTTGATAACGGGTTGGCTTCATAGATGTCAGACTAGTGGTCTGAGTCTACTATGTATGTTGACCCCTCTGACTCCCGCTGTGATGGTGTTTGGGGCCTTTGGGAGGTGATTGGGTTTAGAAGAGGTGATGAGGGTGGAGCCCCCATGATAGGATTCGTTTCCTTATAAGAAGACACCAGAGAGCTGGTTATGCCCCTCCCTCCCTCCCTCCTTTCCTCCCTTCCTTTCTCTCTCCTTCTGTGACATGAGGACAGCAGAAAGCAGCTGTGATGGTGATGGTGATGGTGATGGTCATGGTCATGGTCATGGTGATGATGATGGTGATGTAATGGTGATGGTGATGATGATAGTGATGGTCATGGTGATTATGATGGTGATGTGATGGCAATGGTGATGGTGATGGTGATGATGGCGATAGCGATGGTGATGATGATGGTCATGGTGATGATGATGGTGATGTGATGGCGATGGTGATGGTGATGATGGCGATGGCGATGGTGATGGTGATGGTGATGGTGATGATGATGGTGATGACAATGATCACAATGATGATGATGATGATGTTGATGTCGACATTGATGATGATGCTGATGACATAATGATTAGTAGCAGTAGTAGAATAGTGACAACTCTCTTTTATTGAGTGTTTATGTTTCAGACCCTATTCTAGGTGCTAAGCATATATTAGCCATTACTTTAAAATAATCGATGTGGTTGTAATCTCCACCTTCCCGATGACAGAACAGACCACAAACCAGGTGGGTAACTTGGCCAGGATTGCGCTGCTCGTTGAAGGTTAAGACAGGATTTCCCGCTGATGTTCTGGTTCCGGAGTTAGCGCCTTTACCCAGCACACTGACATCTCACCAGATTTATTTTAAATTTCACTCATTCCCGTGTCTAATGGTTATTGAGTACTTTCTATGACACATAAACATAAATGACCTCTACGTTCAGAGACCTCATTTTCTAGGTTAAGAAAAATATCTTGCTGTCCTGGAATTTTAATAGCTGCACGAGGCAATAAAGGTTGGGTGCCTGATTCTTTTTTATTGCCCTGTGCCTCAGGTGAGGCATTTAGCCTCCCTAAACCTCATTTCTCACCTGTCAAATGGACTTCCTGCCCATGCTGTCATTAAGTGACGCACTGTAGGTGAGAGCGCTTTGCAAACAGAAAGACTGTGCATGCGCCAGAGGGCGTATAAGGGTGCTCTGTCTACCCCCGGACCCTGAACATACAGGTCGCTCTCCCTGTTCAACACTTGAGTTTGTTTTTATGTTCATTCATTCAGACGTAGCCGAGTCCCACATAGAGCTAGTGGGTTACGTATCCTGTCATTTAATCTTCCTAACACCAGGGCTTCTGTTAGTGTTCACCTCTTAAGATTAGGGTGCCGAGGGCCACAGGGTTTAATGAATTCATACATGGTGACCCTGCCATTAAATGAAGAAATAAATGAACCCAGCGCTTTCATCCCAAAGGCTGTGCTTTTTCTATGTAGATCTTTCTCCAAATTATTGATAATATGCATTTTTTACCTTCAGGAATCTCACATTAAAAATGATTGGGTAATGGTATGATTGGAATGCATGTGATATGTAGCCCCTGGAACAGCGACCGGGGAGTGACTGAACCATGCCCTGGGGCAGGTTGTAGGTTAGAGCAGTGGTTGACAAACTGCGGCTCGCGAGCCACATGTGGCTCTTTGGCCCCTGGAGTGTGGCTCTTCCACAAAATACCATGGCCTGGGCGAGTCTATGTTGAAGAAGTGTCGTTAGAAGAAGTTTAAGTTTAAAAAATGTGGCTCTCCAAAGAAATGTCCATCGTTGTCCTGTCTATATTTGGCTCTGTTGACTAAGGAGTTTGCCGACCACTGGATTAGAGCATCTCCCTGGGGCCTGTTTTCTTGGTTCAAGCGCAGAAGCAGTGCTGACATGGAGCTGGGGCCCCGGGCGTGGCAAAGGGCAGACCTGAGAGTGTTATTCAGCGTCAGGCGCCTGCGGTGCCCCCAGCGGGGAGCCTAGGAGAGAGCGCGTGGTGCTGCGGTGACAGAGCTCCCACGGGAAACCACCTCTAGCCCTTCCACTGTCCTGGAGAGTTTACGTCATGGGGGCGGTCTGTCCTGTGCCCACTTCCCCCTTCGGGGCTGGGTGAGAGGGCGCCGGGCTCTCCCGGCGTCCACAGCTGGAACTGGGCCTACAGCTTGCTGCCAGCAAGGTGGGATGGCATGAGGGTGGCAATTCTTTTTATTTTTTTAAAATGCATTTTTATTGATTTCAGAGAGCAAGGGAGAGGGAGAGATAGAAACATCCATGATGAGCGAATCGCTGACCGGCTGCCTCCTGCACGCCCCACCCTGGGGATGGAGCCCACAACCCGGGCATGTGCCCTGACAGGGAATCGAACCGTGACCTCCTGGTTCCTAGGTCGAGGCTCAATCACCGAGCCACGCTGCCGGGCAAGGGGACAATTCTTTAACGGGGTCGGCATGCTGTGAGGAGGATCGTAGATGCAAGGCAGAGGCCAACCAGCGCCACCACATCGGAAGAGGATGACGGAGGCTGTCCCGTGGCGGAGAAATGCATGCGTTCCCGGGAGCGGGTCGGGAAGGAAAGGGCGTGGGAGTTTAGCGTGGGATGGACGTGCAGGCGAGCGGGCTGGGGTTTGGGTCTAGGAAGGTGAATTGGGTTTGGGACATGAAACCTCGTATCCTCATGCATGTCAGGCGCTGCGATGGCAGGCCTGGGGAGGCGTTCGCATAGGACATCGCTGCGGACCGGTCGCTGGACTGCGTGTCCCACCAGGATTCGTGTGTTGAAGTCCTAATGCCCCGTGTGAGGGTGGTGGGAGGCGGGGCATTGTGGGTCGTGATCACACCACACGGGTGGCGCCCCCGAAGGGGATTAGTGCCCTTATAAGAAGGTTGAATCGCAGGACATGCGAAGGTCTCGCTGCATGCTGAGTGCATGGATGTACAAACAAACTCAAGTGTTGGACAGGCAAAGCAGCCGATGTGTTTTGGGCAGGGGTGGGCAAACTTTTTGACTCGAGGGCCACAGTGGGTTCTTAAACTGGACCGGAGGGCCGGAACAAAAGCATGGATGGAGTGTTTGTGTGAACTAATATAAATTCAAAGTAAAGGAGCGGAGGGGAGAGCAAGAGAACCCTCCGCTCTTTCGGCTCCGCGGGCCGGATAGAACAGCCGAACGGGCCGGATCCGGCCCGCAGGCCGTAGTTTGCCCACGGCTGGTTTGGGGTCTAGAGACCCCAGACCTCTTGCCACGTGAGAACAGAGAAACGACCCACGAGGAACTGATTTCTCTTCGTGTGAAGCCAGTCAGTCTGTGGGGCTTTTGTTACAGCCGCTCAGACGGACGGAGACAGACAGCGCGTGCACTTCTTCACCGGCCGGGGATGGCTGAACACCGTCTCCAGTGCCAGGGTCGGGGGGTGCCCTGCGCTGAGTCCAGCCTGGAGGTGTGGGGTCGGCTGCAGTCGTTAATCCCCAGGAAGTGCCCTCCCAGCACAGGAGACGTGGCAGGGGCTCCCGGGAGCCGGAGGAGAGCTCAAAGCCAGTCCACATGCAAACATGCCCGGCACCCTTTTAAGCCGTCCGCTTGATCTTAAAATGTATGAGCGTTTTGACGTTTTCATGAATTTCTCTTTTCTCCTTCCAAATGCCTTTGAACTCCTGAGACCATGGATTCTAATTCCGTAGAATGAGAGGGAGTACAGTTCCTTACTCGGCATCCATTTCTTCCTTCTTCTTCACTGACAAGCCCTTAGGTCTGGCCGCCCGACACAGCCCCGCACAGAGGAATTCTGTTTCCCAGGAGCAATAGATATGCATCTAATTCAGTCACAGGGACCAGCACCGCCAGGCGTATATGTAGGGGTGCCCTGTTACGGAAGGGCAATACTGAAAATCTGTCCTTTTTTTTAAAAAAAATACATATTTATTGATTTCAGAGAGGACAGGAGAGGGAGGGAGAGATAGAAACATTGATGATGGCAGAGAATCATGGATCAGCTGCCTCTTGCAACGCCCCCCACTGGGGATGGAGCCCAAAACCTGGGCATGTGCCCTTGACCAGAATCGAACCTGGGACCCTTCAGTCCGCAGGCCAACGCCCTATCCACTGAGCCGCACCAGCCAGGGCTTCCTTGTTCTTCCAAGACAGATGGTGACCTGCCAGTCTTGTTGCCCAGACGCTCTTGTGTCGGGATGTGGTATCTAGAATGTGGCAGTTACTCTGCAAATACTGGGGGGACAGCCCCCTGAGGAAAATGGCAGAGCAAAGAATGGAAAGAATCTGGGGGGTTGATGGTTCATGACACCCTGAACCTGGGGGGGGGAGCCACCTGGGAGCCCCCCCTGAGGCCCTGCTGCTCCGGGAGGGGATGAGATAACGGTCCGAGGCCATGAGCTCGGGCTCTCAGACCCCACAGGAGACGGCGTTCTTACCCATGAACCCCCGGGGCTGTCTCAGAAGCTGGGGAGGCACAGGAAGACACACAGCATTAGCCACAGGCCTGCCCGTCTCCCCACACGCCTCCGAACCCCGCCATCTCTCACACCCTCATGTGGGAGCGCAAGCCTCCCCTCTTCACGTGCCGGGCCTGTGCGTGGAAGGCGTGCCGCCCTCATGAAGAAGCGGGCAGGAACGTGGTCGGCAGACTGTGGCTCGCGAGCCACATGCGGCTCTTGGGCCCCTGGAGGGTGGCTCTTCCACAAAATACCACGGCCTGGGCGAGTCTGTGTTGAAGAAGTGGTGTTAGAAGAAGTTTAAGTTTAAAAAATGTGGCTCTCCAAAGAAATTTCCATCGTTGTCCTGTTGGTATTTGGCTCTGTGGACGAATGAGTTTGCCGACCACTGGGCAGGAGGCAGATGCGTGGAGACCAGCCGTGGGCAAACTACGGCCCGTGGGCCGGATCCGGCTGTTCTATTCGGTTCTCTTGCTCTCCCCTCCGCTCCTTTACTTGGAATTTATATTAGTTCACACAAACACTCCATCCATGCTTTTGTTCCGGCCCTCCAGTCCAGTTTAAGAACCCATTGTGGCCCTCGAGTCAAAAAGTTTGCTCACCCCTGGTGGAGACGCCCGGTGGGGCGGCCGCAATGAAGTCGCCGCGGGCGTGTTACTGACCATCCCTCCGCACGGGCCTCTGTCTCAGGGCCTCTGAGCGCCGGCCGCTTCGTGTGCTCATGCCTCTGTCCAATCGGACCCTCCCTCATTTCCTGCCCCCGCCTTTTCCCCAAATGGCCGGGTTCCCCCTTTTCTGTCTGGTATCAGTTTCAAGGTTTCCAAGCTCACCAGGCAGTGCGTCCCCCACTCTCTCCAACCCCCCCCCCCCCGCCCCCCGCTTCTCTCCTGACCTCCATCGGGCTGTGTGGAGCTGTCAGACGCAGACATTCCCCATGGCCCTGCCCTCGCTGCCTCTCATCTCTCGACCCTCTCAATGTCACTGCGTTCCTCCCGCTGGGCCCCGGGCGGTGCTGCCCTGTTTGGATGACACGTGTGGATGTCATGAGCCATCGTGTACCAGGGGTCTTCAAACTACGGCCCGCGGGCCACATGCGTCCCGGGCCTGCAGTGCGCATAGAAATTTGTTTATGGTTTTTTTTTAAACTATAGTCCGGCCCTCCAACGGTCTGAGGGACAGTGAGCTGGCCCCCTGTTTAAAACGTTTGAGGACCCCTGGTGTAGACATTCCCGGGGCACACGTGTAAAATTCTCTCTTGATTACGTGTTGAGGGGGGGGCACCGTTGTGTGGGGAATCTCTGCAGGGGTCCTCAAACTTTTTAAACAGGGGGCCAGCTCACTGCCCCTCAGACCATGGGAGGGCCAGACTATAGTTTAAAAAAAAAAACTATGAACAAATTCCTATGCACACTGTGGGCCCGGGACGCGTCGGCTGCTCAGCAGGACAGGCAGCGGCCCCCGGCGGGCCGGATCGATGTCCTCGGCGGGCCGCGGGCCGTAGTTTGGGGACCCCTGCAAAGAACTCTCAGAGACAAAGAGACGAAGGGGTGCTTATAGGCTGTGCCTGAGCTCGTCAGGAGGCACTGACAGATGCCGGTAACTTTTAAAAATTCTGAGTGTGCGATGGAGGAGGACAAGGTGAGCATGCAGGCTGTCAGGGAGGAGAGGGAAGACATAGGAGCTGAGCCGGCAGAGGCCCGGGAAGGAGCAGAAAGGAAAAACCGTGGTGTGAGAGCCAGGCTGGCCGCGCGGCCGGAGGCGCTGTTTGGTGTCTCTCATGTCACAGTGGGTACAGGCGTCCCCAAACGACGGCCCACGGGCCACCTGCGGCCCGCCGAGGACATGGATCCGGCCCGCCGGGGGCCGCTGCCTGTCCTGCTTAGCAGCCGACGTGTCCCGGGCCCGCCGTGCGCATAGGAATTTGTTCATAGTTTTTTTTTAAACTATAGTCCGGCCCTCCCACGGTCTGAGGGACAGTGAACTGGCCCCCTGTTTAAAAAGTTGGAGGACCCCTGGTAGCCGGTGGCCGACCCCAGCAGCTCAGACCAACTGTGTCCTGCAGGCTGGAAAGGGCCCAGCGGGCTTTCAGATGTTCGTTGTTTATATTTATAAAAACCACCGCGACACCCTCTCAGCGTTTCTGAGCAGCGAGCAGCTCGCCCCTCGGAAGAGAGGGGGCGCCTTTCTGTTCCGTGTGAATGTGGAGCCGCCTGGTCCTGACCACGGTGCGTGGAACTCATCTGTGAGGCCGTGGGACGCGTGCGGGGAGTTTTCTGCGGTTTCTGTTCCAATCCTGTCTGTGGATATCGTTTCATTAAGACGTCCTCTTCCCTCTCAGGTAACAATCCTGTGGTTTTAGTTCTCTGATGTCTCCCTGACATCGTCAAATACACAGACGTCCAAGTGGCATTTTCCTTAGCCGCCGGAGGTGTGGCTGCACTGGGGCAGAAGTGAACTCTTTTTGTTGTTAATCTTCACCCGAGGGTGTTTTTTCCCATTCATTTTCAGAGAGAGAGTGGAAGAGAGGGAGGGAGGTGGGAGAGAGAGAGAGGAGAGACAGAGAGCGAGCAAAACATCAATGAGAGCCCTAACCGGTGTGGCTCAGTGGATAGAGCGTCGGCCTGCGGACTGAAGGGTCCCAGGTTCGATTCCGGTCAAGGGCATGTACCTTGGTGGCGGGCACATCCCCAGTAGGAGGTGTGCGGGAGGCAGCGGATCTGTGTTTCTCTCTCATCGATGTTTCTAACTCTCTATCCCTCTCCCTTCCTCTCTGTAAAAAAATCAATAAAATATATTTTAAAAAAAGAAAAACATCGATGAGAGAAACGTATCCATTGGTTGCCTCCCGCCCTCACCCTGAAAGGGGCTGGGGACTGATCCTGCAACCCAGGCACGTGCCCTTGACTGAGAACCATACCCAGGGCCCGACAGTGTGCAGGCCGGCGCTCTATCCACTGAGCCACACCGGCAGGGCCAGAAAGTAAGGCTGGGCATACATCCGCCAACACCAGCGTCGGGAGGCTCTTGCTGTGTAGCCACACCTTTATTTTCCCTCTGTCCCAGCGCCCCTGGTCCCCAGCCACGTCAGCATGCAGAGCGAAATCACGCAACACAGCGTCTGCGCGTGCCGGGAGGGGGTCTACGTCGTGGGATCCTGGGGTGTCTCCATCTCTCTCTGTCTTATTGGGTGTCTAAGAGGAATGAGGAGCCCCAGGTCTGGCTCCTTATCCCAGCAGACTTGGGGGCTTCTCATACGAAGCAGGATGCGTGCGGCTCTTCGCTCTTACAGCGTCCTCGGGCGAGCAGATCAGTGCCAAGCGGTGCAAAACGCGGTCCCGTCCGATGAATTATTCATCCAAGCAGGTCTGATGGTGCGCGGGACGGTAAGTGATAAATAACAGTGATTTAGAGCGATTCTCCTGGGTGGGTGGCTCACGGCACTGCCTACCCCGTGGGAGGGCTTGGCACCCGCACACAGAGAAGCAAGCGCCACCACCCAGCAGGCGCCGGCATCAGCAAGAACCCAATTTCCCAAGCAGAGCGAGGACCAGGACAGGAATCCCCAGCAGCCGCTCTGCCCTGCGCGCGGCCTCGGCCTCCGCGAGGCGCGGAGAACCCGTGGTATCGCGGAGCCTGTGACCGTCCCCGGGGTTCGCAGGGGGCGACACGGGCTTGTCACACGGGTCCGGGACTTGCTTGCTGGGACTTGATCCGTCTCTCCTCTCTCTCTCCTACCTTCCTCCCTCTCTTCCACTCTCTCTGACTCCAGTGGGACACAAGCACCATCAGACCTTTAAAAACTCATAACCGAGTAAGACATTCCTGACACCGGGAAGCAGAGGGAGTGGCTCACGTGTGACACACCATCGAGGCTGCCGAATGGCTCACGTGTGACACTCCATGGAGGCTGCCGAGTGGCTCACGTGTGACATGCCATCGAGTCTGCCGAGTGGCTCACATGTGACACGCCATCGAGTCTGCCAAGTGGCTCACGTGTGACACGCCATGGAGGCTGCCGAGTGGCTCACGTGTGACACTCCATGGAGGCTGCCGAGTGGCTCACGTGTGACATGCCATCGAGTCTGCCGAGTGGCTCACATGTGACACGCCATCGAGTCTGCCAAGTGGCTCATGTGTGACACGCCATGGAGGCTGCCGAGTGGCTCACGTGTGACACGCCATGGAGGCTGCCGAGTGGTTCACGTGTGACACGCCATGGAGGCTGCCGAGTGGTTCACGTGTGACACGCCATGGAGGCTGCTGAGTGGCTCACGTGTGACACGCCATGGAGGCTGCAGAAATGAAAAGCAGATGGCCATCCACAGAGGTCTGTGTGCACGGTTTTGCTGATCTGTCTTCTTCCCGAGTAACAGGCAGACTGTCACGCAGTCTCTCATGTGTGTAGAAAAAGATATAATCTATGATGGTCAGTATCCAAAGTTGATAGACTCACATCATCGAGTCTCACAGGCAGCTGGTCGGCTCATTCGAATGTCTTAGCGACGTTTCCGAACGGGGAGACTATGAGAACACCGAGTGGGAACCCCACAGCGAACGTCTAGCAGCTGAAATAGGGATTGTAACGGGTGGGGGTAAGGTCAGGACGGATACTGCTGAACATGAAGCAGATGAAAAGGATTGATCCCACAGAAAAAATGGGAGAAAAATAATGGGGGGAACCTGGGCTGTAGGAGCCAGTGGGACGCCCTTTGGACGGTTCAGCGTGTGTGTGATTGCGGGTTTAGCATGTGTGTGATTGTGGGTCCGGGGTGTGTGATTGTGGGTCCGGGGTGTATGATTGCGGGTCCAGCTCATGGAGGAGGAAAAATGAAGGAGTCCGAGGAAATATCTCTCTACATAAAACCCTAATATGCAAATAGACCGAACGACGGAACAACTGAACAACCGGTCACTACAACGTGCGCTGACCACCAGGGGGCACATGTGGGACACGACAGGCGTCGGCAGCAGGTGGCAGAGCGTGAAACGTGGTGGGCGTCGGCCACGGCGGAATGGTGGAGCAGGTGAGGGGGGGCGCCAGACCAAGATGGGGCTCCAGTCGCTGTTATCGGGGTGAGCCTCTGGTGGTTACTGAAAATTCTTTGCTCCCGTGCACAGCGGTCCCGCCCAGTGCTCGCACCTGCTGCAGGCGCCTGTCCTGCTGCCCCGCTGATGGTGCCAGCCCTGATTGCTTGCCACCATCAGCGGGTGCGAGTGGCGGCTGCCGGCCCCAATCACCCCTCAGGGCTTCTCCACTGCCCTCTGCTCCTGAGGGGCAATCGGGGCAGCAGCCGCCCCTCACACCTGCTGCTGGAGCCAGCCCCCATCGCTCCGCGCCATCAGTGGGGCCAGTGCCATCAGCGTGTGGAAGTGGTGGCGGTGGAGCGGGGCTGCTGGCAGACAGGGAACTGGGGGTTGCAGTGCGAGGGGCCAGGCAGGGGCGTGGAAGATGGGCCGAGACCCGCCCCTGTGCCCACCACAGCCTCGAGGCCCACAGCTCCTTTCAAGGTGTGCGGCTTCGTGCCCTGGGCCCCTAGTTGTGAATAGCAGTGGGTGGGTCACACTAAACTAAATTTCAAAAGTCAACTTATAAAGCCAAGAAGCCCAACCATAACAGATACCAAACATAAGTACAGGCCGAGGAACGTGGCCTTACAGCTGTTCATCTGGAAAATAACGCAACAATTAGTAAATAATAATATAAGAATAAGCTGTGTTTCACGACTCACAACTGTAAACCTACGTTTGCCTGACCTTGTGTATCTAAACCAATATAAATACAAAATGCAAGCATTAGCAACCTTGGCATATCATAGTCCTGTTGTTGGGGGGGGGGGGGAAAGAAATAATTTTAAAAGCAGCCAGAGAAAAGCAACACGTTTCGTCCGAAAGGAAGGGATAACAGTGATGGATGACTTGTCACCAGGGACAATGGATGCCGAGTGACGTATGGAAAGAGCTGAAAGGAAAAAGGGAAAACTCTTGACATGCACTCTTTGTTTCACTCAACGAAATTTCCTTCGGAACTTGGAGGAAAAGAAGTGGAATTGAGCTGGAGGAGGAAAGGGGGGGGGGTGCAGGGTGAGCACACGCACCCCGGGTGGGAGCGGCAGGCAGTTCTTCAGGATGAAAAGAAATACACAACACCCCACAGGCACTCAGACCCGCGTGGTAAGTGGGTGGATGTAAAATACAATTTATTTGAAAGACAACAGACTGCCTAGTCCTATGTAATAAAAGCCTGATATGCACATCGACCGAACGGCGGAACGACTGGTCGCTATGATGCACACTGACCACCAGGGGGCAGATGCTCAATGCAGGAGCTGCCCCCAGCCCACAGGCCCCAGGCCAGCCAAGGGGGGTGCCAGCGGGGCCCCTCGATGGTTGCCCCGCAGATCAGTCCTGATCACCAGCCAGGCCTAGGGACCCTACCCGTGCACAATTTTCATGAAGACTCCATTACCTTCAGACAAAAGATCTCCAGCAAGTTCCTTAGCTTTTCTGAGCCCCTGTTTTCTTTTATTTCACCAAAAAAAAACAACAACATAAAATCTCTGTGGGAGGCTTGGTTAGATCCTGCGTATAAAGGGCCGCTATTGTGACCAAGGGGATTCGATCTGTGAGAGCATTCGTTTTACGTATTCTTATTTTCCTGTGGACCCGTTAGCTGCACTAAGTCGTTGCTGGTGAGCTGAAGAAATAACGGGGAGAAAGCCTCCTGGCTTACGTGGAACCTTCACCCCCGGGCATCACCGGGACTCTGTCGCACGTGGGCATCGGGCGCGTGCACGGCCCTTTCTGGCTTTAAACCGTGGATCTGAAACGCATTTGAAGCTGCCGTCCACCACGTGGGGAGTGAGTGCGGGTCAATTCCCCAGGGTCACGCGGCCAGGCTTGCAGAGTCAGCCTGTGAACTCGGAGGCCATATTTCCGGTCCGGGGCACGCGTGCCAAAACCTCCTCTTCTCTCAGTTTTAAGGCATCCGCGGGAATGCCTGCAGGGCCGCTCACCCACCCTCCCGAGGGGCCAGGAGTGAGTGCCCCCCACAGGGCTGTGTGTCCCCCCACAGGGCTGTGTGTCCCCCACAGGGCTATGTAACCCCCCCACAGGGCTGTGTGCCCCCACCAGGGCTGTGTGCCCCCCCACAGGGCTATGTAACCCCCCACAGGGCTGTGTGTCCCCCACAGGGCTATGTAACCCCCCCCAGGGCTGTGTGCCCCCCCAGGGCTGTGTGCCCCCCACAGGGCTGTGTGCCCCCCCACAGGGCTGTGTGCCCCCCCCAGGGCTGTGTGCCCCCCACAGGGCTATGTAACCCCCCCCCCAGGGCTGTGTGTCCCCCCAGGGCTGTGTGCCCCCCACAGGGCTGTGTGCCCCCCCCACAGGGCTGTGTGTCCCCCCAGGGCTGTGTGTCCCCCCAGGGCTGTGTGCCCCCCACAGGGCTGTGTGTCCCCCCCACAGAGCTGTGTGCCCCCCCACAGGGCTGTGTGCCCCCCACAGGGCTATGTAACCCCCCTACAGGGCTGTGTGCCTCCCACAGGGCTGTGTGCCCCCCACAGGGCTATGTAACCCCCCCACAGGGCTGTGTGCCCCCCCCACAGGGCTGTGTGTCCCCCCAGGGCTGTATGCTCCCCCACAGGGCTGTGTGCCCCCCCAAGGGCTGTGTGTCCCCCCAAGGGCTGTGTGTCCCCCCAGGGCTGTGTGTCCCCCCAGGGCTGTATGCTCCCCCACAGGGCTGTGTGCCCCCCCCAGGGCTGTGTGCCCCCCCACGGGGCTGTATGTCCCCCCAGGGCTGTGTGCCCCCCCAACAGGGCTGTATGCTCCCCCACAGGGCTGTGTGCTCCCCAGGGCTGTGTGCCCCCAGGGCTGTGTGCCCCCCCAGGGCTGTGTGCCCCCAGGGCTGTGTGCCCCCCAGGGCTGTATGCCCCCCCACAGGGCTGTGTGCCCCCCCCACAGGGCTGTGTGCTCCCCAGGGCTGTGTGCCCCCAGGGATGTTCTGTGATGGGCTGGGTTCCAGTTCTTTCTTCTCTGGGAACCTGCCGGGGCTCGTCCTTCGGTTTGGTCTGAAGCAGGGTCTCGTTTGGGTTCTCAAAGTCTCACAGGGTTTCTGCCTCCCTCACACTCCCTATAGCCGGGGTGACAGTGTTAATTTCAAAGTTGACTTAGGTCCTTGAAAAACCCAAACTTGATTGACTTTCCCAAATCTAGTGCTTGCTCACCTGAGTGTGGGCCAGACACCTTCCCGGCCCCGGAGCGGGCGGGACCTGCCGCTGTACCACACGTGTAATTGTCTTGCATGTTTCATACGCACTCAGCACCTGGGCCACGCATGTCCTCATCGGGCGTGACAGCCTCACGCTGGTGCTCTGAGAATCCCACCGCTCCGATTCTTTCCTTGTGGGGAAAAGAACCAGTATCTCCCGGCCGGCGTGGCTCAGGGGTGTAGCGTTGACCTATGAACCAGGAGGTCAGGGTTCGATTCCCGGTCAGGGCACATACCCGGGGTTGAGGGCTCGATCCCCAGTGGGGGGTGTGCAGGAGGCAGCCGATCCATGATTCTCTCATCATGGATGTTTCTCTCTCTCTCCCTCTCCCTTCCTCTTTGAAATCAATAAAAATATATTTAAAAATACTTGCTAGAAAGAAAAGATAAGAGAATTACCATCTGTACTGCATCTGTTATGTGTCCAGAACTCTACCAAGAGTTTCCCTGGGTGTTGTTCATTATACACCCATGTCACGGGGTGACTGCTCGCGTTGTATGGATGAAGGCCCGCTCACAGCAGCTGTTCTGTCCGTCTGCAGGTGGAATATCTGCTCTGTGAAAATCATCCAGCCACAGCCCTCACCTTCTGCTCTGGTCCTCGGAGAGGCAGCCAGCATGCTTCAGTGCTCGGGGTGCCGTGTTGTAAGTACGAAGCATTGTTCCTGGGAAACCCCAGGATGGGCTCGGGCTGCATGTCGCTGTGTCCAATCACGAAGGCAGGGTTGCATCCTATAAGGTGTTTATTGAGAAGGCCAGCCCACCAAGAAGACAGGGTGCTTACAAGCATCAAATCCTGCCTTCCAGCAGGTACAGGGGACAGGACTATGAAGGGGAAGGGGCTGGGGTGAGGCTGGGAGCAAAATGAAGTTTCGTGCAGGCCTGGGGTCTGCAGACGTCAGCTATTATCCTTAGTCATCAGGCGATGAGATGATGTTGATGAGATGCTGGTGATGAGATGATGGTGAGGAGATGATGTAGATGAGATGATGGTGAGGAGATGATGTGGATGAGATGAGGGTGAGGAGATGATGTGGATGAGATGATGGTGAGGAGATGATGTGGATGAGATGATGGTGAGGAGATGATGTGGATGAGATGATGTGGATGAGATGATGGTGAGGAGATGATGTGGATGAGATGATGGTGAGGAGAAGATGTGGATGAGATGATGTGGATGAGATGATGGTGAGGAGATGATGTGGATGAGATGATGGTGAGGAGATGATGTGGATGAGATGATGGTGAAGAGATGATGTGGATGAGATGATGGTGAGGAGATGATGTGGATGAGATGATGTTTTGACTCCTGGTGGGTCAGTCTGACCCTGCTTATGGGTTCTGCTTGCTGGATTCACATCCTCAATCACTTTGCAAAGGCCTTGCAAATGAAACTTAAGAAAAACTTAACCCCCTATCCTATATAATAAAAGAGTAATATGCAAATGAACTGTCACTCTGTGACAAAATGCTGGCACCATAGCCACAAGATGGCGGCACCCAGTCCTCTCAGCCCCGCTGGAGTCCCCCAGTCTCAGGGAGGGCTGCTGCTGAGAACCTGCAGAGTAAGCAGCCTGGCGGAATGCTGCCCAGAGGCCCTCCTGACCCTTTATAAAAACAAAAACAAATTCACTCCCCACGGCCTGATCCCCGCCCAGCAGCGGCAGCCTGGGGTCTCAGCCTGGCAGGGGTGTGCACCCCCACGCAATCCCCCCTCCCAGCAGCAGCAGCCTCGGGTCTCAACCACTGAGTCACACCAGCCAGGCAGATATGAGGAATCTTAAATGTTTCTTTTTTAAAAAATATATATTTTATTGATTTTTTTACAGAGAGGAAGGGAAAGGGATAGAGAGCTAGAAACATCTATGAGAGAGAAACATTGATCAGCTGCCTCCTGCACACTCCCCACTGGGTATGTGCCCCCAACCAAGTTACATGCCCTTGACAGGAATTGAACCTGAGGCCCTTGAGTCTGCAGGCCGATGCTCCATCCACTGAGCCAAACCAGTTAGGGCTGTCCAATATGCTAAAGAAAATACCCTATCTAATAAAGAGGGAATATGCAGGGGAGGGCAGTTAGGGGTGACCAGGCCTGCAGAGGAGGGCAGTTAGGGGCAAACAGGCTGGCAGGGGAGCAGTTAGGCATCGATCAGGCTGGCAGGGGAGTGGTTAGGGGGTGATCAGGCTGGCAGGCAGAAGTAGTTAGGGGCAAGCAGGCAGGCAGGCGAGCAGTTGGGAGCCAGCAGTCCTGGATTGTGAAAGGGATGTCTGACTGCCTGTTTAGGCCCGATCCCACAGGGATCGGGCCTAAACAGGCAGTCAGACATCCCCCGAGGGGTCCCAGATTGGAGAGGGTGCAGGTTGGGCTGAGGGACACCCCCCCCCCCCCAGCGCACGAATTTCATGCACCGGGCCTCTAGTTCACATATAAGAAACTTAATCCCTAATTCACAAAAGCACATGTGCTCTAAGATCTAAAATAATATGATTATTTTCCAAATTCATTCAGGTGCTCTATCTGTCAGGTTATAGGTCCCCCCCCCATCAGTATCAGGCTTCAAAGACACATGCAGGTCTCCTGAGTGTCTGTTGATGGATGGATGGATAAGATGCCACACAGGCATGCAGCTACACACATGCACCACACACAGCGAGGACACAGGAAATCCTGCCATTCACAACAACATGGATGCATCTCGAGGACATTCTGCTGCATGAAATAAGTCAGACGGAGAAAAAACAAATACTGTGACACCCGTTCCAATTAGAATCTGCAACGCCCAACTCAGACATGGTGACATGCCGTCGCCGGGGGTGGGATGTTTTAAGGGGGTGCACTGCAGCCAGTGGGTAAGTGAGTCCCAGAGGCCTGAGCACAGCGTGGCGATGGCAGTTGGCAGCACTGTGGCCTCCGCCTCGAGGCTGCTGGTTTGGAGGAAATACTGTTCCGTAGGTCACCCTCATATTCATGCTGTGCCCCTGCCCCCCCACCCCGCCCTGCGGTTCACTGCACTTCGGCAGAACCTCTCTTTCCTGCTCGATCCGATTTTTTCCCTCTGACACCCGCCGTCTCCTGACCACCTCAGTGCCCTGCGTCTACCTTTTAAGTCGGACATAAAAATGCATCTTTCCTAGAGGGCTGCCCCCTGGGGGCGATTGAGTTTTGTCTATTGATCTCATTTGAATACACAGTCCTGGAGGCCTTCAAATGGTGATGGGATTTTTAAAAGAGAGAAGGGATTAAGAAGAGAAAGTTTATGTTGTTCTCGTTCTTAATGTTTTCATGTCCAAGTTTCACCTGGGGCATGTTTTCACCTGGGCAGCCAGCCTTTGGTAGAGGAAGCATTTCTTTTAAAAGGCAACCACACGTGTGTGTCTCTCTCTCACTACGTGTTTAGCTGACTCCTGGAAATGACTCTTGTAGGGTTTGGGAGGGAAGGAAAGCTACCTGTGAGCTTGTTGTTTAGAGGTAGTGTCCGCTAACTGCGTGTCTGAAGGATGTTGGATCCTATCTAATAAAGAGGGGATATGCTAATTGACCGTCACACCCTCACAAGATGGCAGCACCCACAGCCACAAGATGGCGGCACCCAGTCGCCTCAGCCCCACCGGGGGGCAGCAGGTGCCATGTGACTCATCCAGCCAGAGTCCCCTCAGCCCCGCCTCATCCAGCCTCAGTCCCCCCGTCCCCTCAGCCTCGCAGGGGAAGGCAGTTGGGGGCAATTGAGCTGGCAGGGTAGGGCAGTTGGGGGCAATTGAGCTGGCAGGGGAGGGCAGTTGGGGGCAATCAGGCCAGCAGGGGAGCAGTTAGGCATTGATCAGGCTAGCAGAGGAATGGTTAGAGGCATTCAGGCAATCAGGCAGGTGAGTGGTTAGGAGCCAGCAGTGCCAGATTGTGAGAGGGATGTCCGACTGACGGTTTAGGCCCATCCTGCAGGGATTTGGCCTAAACTGGCAGTCGGATATCCCCTGAGGGGTCCCAGATTGGAGAGGGTGCAGGCTGGGTTGAGGGACACCCCCTTTCCATGCACGAATTTCATGCACCGGGCCTCTACTATGAATATAAGAATGTTCAGGTGAAGCCAAGCGGGACACCTGGATGTGTCCTAAGAAGCGTGGCTGGGTGAGGTGGCGGATGGCGTGGCTCTGGTCCAGGATCTGGGACACTCGAGACAGAGTGGGGGCGCCAGTCGTTTTGCTGATGGACAGGAAGTGAAATGTCACAGCACAATGCATGCTGTGACATAGAAGTCGTGGACAGTGTGTCCTGTCTCCGGGAATCTGATCTGAGGGATAAAAGAGGGTGTGATGGGGAGGGAGGCACCCACAGGCTCTGTGACGGGGAGGGAGGCCCCCGCAGGCTCTGTGATGGGGAGGGAGGTGCCCGCAGGCTCTGTGACAGGGAGGGAGGTGCCTGCAGGCTCTGTGATGGGGAGGGAGGCACCCACAGGCTCTGTGACGGGGAGGGAGGCGCCCGCAGGCTCTGTGACGGGGAGGGAGGCACCCACAGGCTCTGTGACGGGGAGGGAGGCACCCACAGGCTCTGTGATGGGGAGGGAGGCACCCACAGGCTCTGTGATGGGGAGGGAGGCACCCACAGGCTCTGTGACAGGGAGGGAGGCACCCGCAGGCTCTGTGATGGGGAGGGAGGTGTCCGCAGGCTCTGTGATGGGGAGGGAGGCACCCACAGGCTCTGTGACGGGGAGGGAGGCACCCACAGGCTCTGTGACGGGGAGGGAGGTGCCCACAGGCTCTGTGATGGGGAGGGAGGCACCCACAGGCTCTGTGACAGGGAGGGAGGCACCCACAGGCTCTGTGACGGGGAGGGAGGCACCCACAGGCTCTGTGACGGGGAGGGAGGTGCCCACAGGCTCTGTGACGGGGAGGGAGGTGCCCACAGGCTCTGTGACGGGGAGGGAGGCGCCCGCAGGCTCTGTGACGGGGAGGGAGGTGCCCACAGGCTCTGTGACGGGGAGGGAGGTGCCCACAGGCTCTGTGACGGGGAGGGAGGTGCCCACAGGCTCTGTGATGGGGAGGGAGGTGTCCCCAGGCTCTGTGATGGGGAGGGAGGTGCCCACAGGCTCTGTGACGGGGAGGGAGGTGTCCGCAGGCTCTGTGATGGGGAGGGAGGTGTCCCCAGGCTCTGTGATGGGGAGGGAGGTGCCCACAGGCTCTGTGACGGGGAGGGAGGTGCCCACAGGCTCTGTGACGGGGAGGGAGGTGTCCTGCAGGCTCTGTGATGGGGAGGGAGGTGTCCGCAGGCTCTGTGATGGGGAGGGAGGTGCCCGCAGGCTCTGTGATGGGGAGGGAGGTGTCCCCAGGCTCTGTGATGGGGAGGGAGGTGCCCACAGGCTCTGTGACGGGGAGGGAGGTGTCCGCAGGCTCTGTGACGGGGAGGGAGGTGCCCACAGGCTCTGTGACAGGGAGGGAGGTGCCCGCAGGCTCTGTGACGGGGAGGGAGGCCCCCACAGACTCTGTGACGGGGAGGGAGGCGCCCGCAGGCTCTGTGACGGGGAGGGAGGTGCCCACAGGCTCTGTGACGGGGAGGGAGGCCCCCGCAGACTCTGTGACGGGGAGGGAGGCCCCCACAGACTCTGTGACGGGGAGGGAGGTGCCCGCAGGCTCTGTGACAGGGAGGGAGGTGTCCCCAGGCTCTGTGATGGGGAGGGAGGTGCCCACAGGCTCTGTGACGGGGAGGGAGGTGTCCGCAGGCTCTGTGACGGGGAGGGAGGTGCCCACAGGCTCTGTGACAGGGAGGGAGGTGCCCGCAGGCTCTGTGATGGGGAGGGAGGTGTCCGCAGGCTCTGTGACGGGGAAGGAGGTGTCTGCAGGCTCTGTGACAGGGAGGGAGGCACCCACAGGCTCTGTGATGGGGAGGGAGGCCCCCGCAGACTCTGTGACGGGGAGGGAGGTGCCCGCAGACTCTGTGACGGGGAGGGAGGCCCCCGCAGGCTCCATGCCCTATCAGAACTCACCACGGGCACCAGGTGGGAGGGCAGGGGCCAGAACAGCTGGACTAGTGACTACGCTCAATAGCAGCAAAGGCAGGAGCCAGGCCACGCCCTGCGCCTCTAACAAACCTCTGCTGCCCTGCCCTGAGCTCAGCGGTTAGAGCTCGGCCCACACTCAGAAGGGTTGCTGGTTTGATCTCCATTTCCGGTCAAGGGCACGTGCCTGGGTTGCAGTTTTGACCCCTGGCCCCAGTCACTCAGTCAGGATGCATGCGAGAGGCAACCAATCACTGCTCTCTCTCTCTCTCTCTCTCTCTCTCTCTCTCTCTCCCTCCCCCTCCCTAACTTCCACTCTCTCTCTGAAAGCAATGGAAAGAAATGTGCTCAGGTGAGGATTAACAAAAAACAAATAAAACTCTCCCTTAAGTCCCCCCCCCCACCCCGCCAAACCACGAAAAGATGGCTACTCATCAACAGCAGAGGCCAGGGTGCAACAGGGACCGGGAGTTCGGTGAAATGAATGGGACGATCAGGTCTGAGGGAACGTGATGGAGTGACAAGGTCCCCAGTAAAGTTCTCTGACTTCCGCTCAGGGAGCCCACAGGGGCATTCACGTGCCTGAGGGTCTACCCCCAGCCTGTTCACCTGCTATCGAGTCTCGTTCTGACCCTGGGGCTACCTGGAGCTCATTTAATCCCTCCTTTAAGGACGTGGCGGCCACCGTGGGGTTAGCCGTGGTCCGTGTTTTCCCGAATGAGCGTATGCGTCTTCACCCCTCAGAGGAAGACTCGCGGGAACGTGTAGTGATTCCCGTCTGTGGCATTGTCTTCCAGAGCCCATGTCCTTCTCGGACCCGGACGCAGGTCTCCTGGTGAAGAGACAGCACCATCAGCATGGGTTCCGGTTTCTGAGGATGGCAGGCCCGAGGACCGGCCTAGTGGGCCGCAGAGGGCGGGTCCAGCTCCCTAGTGGGGCCTCCGTCCCCGTGGGCAGGTGGCCACAGACCCATCAGAGTCCTTCTCTTCTGTTGGGAGGAATTTTAAAGAAAGAAATATATATTGATGTCAGAGAGAAAGGGAGAGGGTGAGAGAGAGAAACATCCATGATGAGAGAGAATCATCGATCGGCTGCCTCCTGCATGCCCCCTACTGGGGATGGACCCCAGGCCTGTGCCCCGACCAGGAATTGAATTGTGACCTCCTGGTTCACAGGTCCACGCTCAACCGCGGAGACGTGCGGGCCGGGCTGGAGGAACATGTTAACAGCATGGGTGACACTGAGTTCTCCCACCGGCCCCGGAGCAGGAAGAGGGAAGTGGTGGCCAGGCAGCCTCTCCGAGTCCCGAGTCCCGAGCCCTGAGTCCCGAGTCCGAGACAGGCTCCGCTCTGTGGCCTGCATGGAGGCTCCGCGCACAGATTTGCGCAGTCGAGCAGCCGGAAAGCCTGGCTGCCCAGACCCGGATCATAACGGATTCTCCGAGGAAAAGGCCCGTCTCTGGATCGGAGGGCCGCGGAGCTGGCAGCGGGCGCCGGCGCTGTGCGGGCTGGGCCGGTCCTGCCGGGGTCTCCTCCGTCTGTGGACTCCCGGGGCCCCGGTTTCCACCTGCTTCTCCAGCTCACAGAGATGGGAAAATCGACATTCTCCAGCGAAGTGTCGGAGCCACAAAAAAAGCCCCCGGAGAGTCTGATTTCTTTTTTTCCGCATGCAAACCGCCGTCACGGGCGGCCGGCCGGCAGCTGGGACGCTGGCGCTGTGTGCTTTACAAGGTGGAGGCGGCGAATTTCAACCCCTGCATTGTCACGGGTGCCAAGGGTGGTTTGAGGGACTGGCAGTGGACAGCAGAGCCGGGAGCTGTCTGAAGTCCTTGATGGCAGGTACTAGACCAGGCCCGGGATGGGTGCGCCGAGAGAGAGAAAGCCAGTCGACAGGTGACGGACAGAGACGTGTCACGGGGCTGGGAGAGGAAAGCGTGGACGGAGAGGCGTGTTTCCCAGGAAGGGGCTTCTCGGATCACCCCACGTCTTCGGCGTGAAAGAGTGAGAACGAAAGGAAACTCCTTGTTGAACTCAGACCCTGCAATCCCCCCCGCATCTGACTTAGAGTTTCCAGAGCCATTTTTAAAGAGGCTGCTTGGGACCCAGGTCACACACCACATTCCACCTATTTTTTTAAAAAATATATTTTATTGATTTTTTGCAGAGTGGAAGATAGAGGGATAGAGAGTTAGAAACATCGATGAGAGAGAAACATCGATCAGCTGCCTCCTGCACACCTCCTATTGGAGATGTGCCCGCAACCAAGATACATGCCCTTGAACGGAATCGAACCTGGGACCCCTCAGTCCGCAGGCCGACGCTCTATCCACTGAGCCAAACAGGTCAGGGCTCCACCTATTTTTTAAAAAATATAGATTTGTATTGATGTCAGAGAGGAAGGGAGAGGGAAAAAGAGAAACTTCAGTGATGAGAGAGAATCATGGATCGGCCGCCTCCTGCACGCCCCCCAATGGGGATCCAGCCTACAACCCGGGCCTGGGCCCTGACCGGGAATCGAACTGTGACCTCCTGGTTCACAGGTCAACGCTCAAGCCCTGAGCCACGCGGGCCGGGCTGTGGGAGGCTCTGACTCCTCCTTTAGTCCCACCTGGAGCTGGATCAGGCCCTCCCGTCACGCAGGCCCAGTCTTATTTTGCAGGGACTTTAATTCAGGCGGAGTTAGGCAAGAAGTTGGGAAAATATTCATTCAGGACTGTTGGGGGGAAAGACAAATGCCAGTTGCAGGGAGCAGCAAACATCCAGGAGTCATTTCAGTTCCTTGGACAGGGGAAACCTGGGCTCTGCTTTGGGGACGTGGGGAGCAGCAATCTTGTTTATCCCAAGGGACAGTCTGAGCCCCAGGGACCCCGCCCCCGGGAGGGAGAGCCAGGCCCGTGGAGGGGGCGGCCGTCCCCAGAAGGCCCGACAGCGATGGACGCGGACCCTCCCGGAGCCCTTCGCCTGGGGCCTTCCCGACACGCAGGAAAGTGATGCTGCCGATCGCTCTGTCCCCGGGGCCTGCCACTTTCCGGGCCACCGCGTGCTTGTGTTCGCAGAGAGTACCAGGCGTCCTCAAACTACGGCCCGCGGGCCACATGCGGCCCGCCGAGGACATGGATCCGGCCCGCCGGGTGCCGCTGCCTGTCCTGCTTAGCAGCCAACGCGTCCCGGGCCCGCAGTGCGCATAGGAATTTGTTCATAGTTTTTTTTTTTTTTTAAACTATAGTCCGGCCCTCCAGCGGTCTGAAGGACAGTGAACTGGCCCCCTGTTTAAAAAGTTTGAGGCCCCCTGGTACCATGTGGGCTTCAAAGAAACACCCCATGGAGTGGAGGACACTGGCCAGTGAGGTCTTGAAAGGCAGCACTCGCTGCCCCGGAATCAGGATCCGGGATCTTGAAAAGAGAATTAAAACCGGGAGGACGCTGGCAGGCCCATCCACGGAGAGAAAATTAGCTGCCGGGTCAGTCACGGCACCTCAGGACGCGCGAGGACCCGACGGGCTGCCTGGGTGCTTCCTCGCCTTGTGGGAGGCAGCCTGAGCCGACACCCTCTCCCACGGGGCCCGACACCCTCTCCCACGGGGCCCGACACCTTCCCACGCGGGGCCCGATACCCTCCCATGGGGCCTGACACCCTCCCATGGGGCCCAACACCCTCCCACACGGCCCGACACCCTCCCACGGGGCCGACACCCTCCCACACGGGGCCCGACACCCTCCCACGGAGCCTCTGATAACCCACAGCACGAGCCATTCCTGTAACTGCTCCCGTTTGATAGCTGGTTTATATTCAGCGTGAATTTACGAATATTTCCCTTCTCAATACGCAGTCCACCCTGTTCCATCTCTAACGCGGTTACAATGCTCAGGTTACTCTGCAATGCTCAGGTGCATGTGCATGCGTGTGTGTACATGTGTGTGTGCATGTGTGTGTATGTGTGCGCGTCTGTGTGCATGTGTGTGTGTGTGTGTGCGCGTGCATGTGTGCATGTGTGTGTGTGGCTTGTGCCAGGCTGCCCCATATAGAGGACCTTGGTGAGCCGTGGTGATGTGGCACCGGGGGATTCTTGGTGGAAAATGAAGAAAATAGGTCACGTTTTACAGGTTTCCCCCTCCAGCGACTGATTTACCAAGTCTTATAGATCAGACACGAACACTGAACGTTGAAGTTTAAAACAAAACTTCTTATTGCTCCGTCTTAATCCCACTTGTTTCTGGATCTGCACTGGGGGTGGTTTGCAGGAAATTCGGGAAAATGTCGCCACCTCCTTTCCGGGCTGGCTGGTTCAGGCCAGTGAGAGGAAGGTGCTGGATGGGGTCCTCGTCCCCCTCCTTCTCCAGGTGTCGGCGGGTCACACTCTCCTCCCAGTCGTCTCCCTGAGCAGGCCAGCACCCTCCGGGTGACCTACCATCTCCTCTCCACGTGTTCACGCGTGATGAGCTCATGGCAAGGGAAGATGTCGGTAACACGGTGAGCAAGCTCGGGACACGCACTTGGTAATCAAAGGCAGCACTATTGGGAGAATTGTGACGACCTTATTGAGTAGCTGCTTTTTAAAAAAGTGATAGAAATGAGCAAAATGCGGCAGGAGCTCAAATTCAAGCGATGTCATTTCCTCTCGTGTTCAGCTCGTTAGGATCCGGGTGTAAAGAGGAGCATCATGGGCAGAGCGGGAAAGCACAAGTTGGAATCGCAGGTCATTTTCATTCATTCATTCATTCATTCATTTATTTATTTATTTATTTATTTATTTATTTATTTTCTAAGTCTTTTTTTTTTTATCTTTGTTAATCCTCACCTGAGGATATTTTTCCATTGGTTTTTAGAGAGAGTAGAAGGGAGGGGGAGACACAGGGAGAGAAAAACATCACACGTCAGTTGGTTGCGTCCCGCACTCACCCCGACAGGGCCAGGGATCGAGCCTGCAATCAAGGTTTGTGCCCTCAACCAGAATCGAACCCGAGACCCTTCGGTCTGCAGGCCAACGCTCTGTCCACTGAGAAAACTAGCCAGGGCGTGTGTAGACCTAGAGGTCACCTTGGTTTTAGCTCGCTCTGTGTGTGTGTGCATATGTGTGTGCGTGTGTGCGTGCGTGCGTGCGTGTGTGCGTGTGTGCGTGCGTGCGTGTAAGTGCGTGTGTGTGTGTGTGTGGGGGGTGTGTGTGCAAGGCTGCCCCATATAGAGTACCCTTGGTGAGCCGGGGGGAATCCAGGAGGGCCCACAAGTGCCCATGGCACCCCTAGTTATGAGGTCACCCAATCGACCGCATCTCCGACCTTCCTGGGCTGAGGACCCTTCCAGTGGAGGATGCTGAGATGAGGGTGCCGAGAGCAGGAATAAGCACCTCCTCCCTGTCCCCACACCCTGAGGTCACTCAGGCATCCGTGGAAGCCCGGGCGCCTGGCTCCTGTTCCTGCTTTCCTGCGCCCCCTGCAGGGCTGTCATGGTGATGACCAGCTCTCCTGCGCCCCCCGCAGGGCTGTCATGGTGATGACCAGCTCTGCTGCGCCCCCTGCAGGCTGTCATGGTGATGACCAGCTCTCCTGCGCCCCCTGCAGGGCTGCCGTGGCGATGACCCGCGGTGAGCGTGAACAGTGACCCGCAGACAATCCACCCCTTCCCGGCCTGCAGAGATTTCACGCAGACGAACGTCCGCCCTGTCGTTGCCAAAGGTACTTTGTCCTCTGGTGTCTTAAGTGCTCTTACCACAGCCAAGAATAGAACACCGGGAGCTCACAAGACCGTTTTCCTGTTTGAATAGGTGCGTGTGTGAGAGCTCGACGTCTGTGCGCTACCTAACCCCAAATGTTTCATTAGATTCCACAAATAAGTAAGGTCATGTGATACTTGTCTTTCTCTGCCTGGCTTATTTCACTCAGCATAATGCTCTCCAGGTCCCTCCATGCTGTCTCAGAGGGTAGGAGACCCTTCTTTTTTATGGCAGCGTAGTATTCCATTGTGTAGATGTACCACAGTTTTATAATCCGCTCATCTGCTGATGGGCACCTAGGCTGTTTCCAGATCTTAGCTATGGTGAATTGTGCTGCTATGAACATAGGGGTGCATATGTCCTTTCTGATTGGTGTTTCTGGTTTCTTGGATGTATTCCTAGAAGTGGGATCACTGGGTCAAATGGGAGCTCTATTTTCAATTTTTTGAGGAAACTACATCCTGTTCTCCAGTGGCTACACCAGTCTGCATTCCCACCAGCAGTGCACGAGGGTTCCTTTTTCTCCGCATCCTCGCCAGCACTTGTCGTTTGTTGATTTGTTGATGATAGCCGTTCTGACAGGTGTGAGGTGGTACCGCACTGTCGTTTTGATTTGAGTCTCTCAGATGGTCAGTGACGTGAGCATGTGTTCACGTGTCTCCTGGCCATTTGTATGTCCTCTTCGGAGAAGTGTCTATTTAGGTCCTCTGCTCATTTTTTTTTTTTTTTAAATTGGATTGTCTTCCTTTTGTTGAGTTGTAGGAATTCTTTATATAGTTTGCGAATTAACCCCTTATCCGATGTGTCATTTGCAAAGACGTTTCCCCATACAGCGGGCTCCCCTTTGCATTTCGATGCTGGTTTCTTTTGCTGTGCAGAAAGAAGCTCTTCAGTTAGATGTCAAGTTAGCTTACAAAGCCACTGTACTCAAAACGGCCCGGCCCTGGCACAGCAACAGGCATATGGGACAGAACGGAGACCCCAGAGATCGACCCGAGCCATTACACTCGGCGAATACTTGGCAGAGGAGGCAAGAGCATGCAGTGGAGTCAGGACAGCCTCCTGTTCTCTTACGTCTTCCCTCCAGCGCACCCCACCGTGGACACACGGAACTCTAGGGGTCCAGGGCGGTGTTAGGAAACCTCTCTTACGCCGCTCACGCACCGCCATGGAAACGCACACGTTGGGGCCAGCCTGAGGCCAGCATCCTCTTTCTACACCAGCCGTGGGCAAACTTTTTGACTCGAGGGCCACCATGGGTTCTTAAACTGGACCGGAGGGCCGGAACAAAAGCATGGATGGAGTGTGTGTGTGAACTAATATAAATTCAAAGTAAAGGAGCGGAGGGGAGAGCAAGAGAACCCTCCGCTCTTTCGGCTCCGCGGGCCGGATAGAACAGCCGAACCGGCCGGATCCGGCCCGCGGGCCGTAGTTTGCCCACGGCTGCTCTACACCAACGTGTTCCAGCACAAGGCGGAGCCCGTGCCGTGGGCAGCTGCCCTGGGCCAGGATCCGGGTCTGATTCCATCACTGAGGTTAACATCCACTCAGTCCTGCTCGATACTTGCTGCTACCACAGGGGGACAAGCCGGACGGGTCACTGCTCGATCAGATCAACCAGTGCATCAGCAAATGGACTCTCCACACTGGGCTGTTGAAGGAGAACCAGAAACGCCGCTTCGATCTGTCTCGGCCGCCTCCTCACCCGCTGGTCGAGGTCAGCACAGCTGGCAAGGGGCCGGCGGGGCGGCCGGCGGAAGGAGACAGCCTCTTGGGCCCACAGAGCAGGAACCCTCCTCGCTCAGGAAGAAGGGCTGATTCAAAAGCAGTAACAGAGAACTAGAGGCAAACCCCCGACAGCCCTCGGTGAAGCTCCTCAAGGGATGGACGTGTGAGGCCCAGGGGGGCCAGGGCCAGGGAACGGAGGTTTCTGGGTGACGGGGAGACTCTCCTGCGTCTCCCCCAGTTTTCCCAGTGGACAGGGAGGTACTCAGCCCTCGCCCGGGTTGTACCTGGACGTGAACTTGAGGAGGATGCAGAGCTGCCCTGGGGAGCCGCGGGGGCCTGCACAGCCGAGTGGCGTCCGCAGCACCGAGGATGGTGACGCTGATCAAAGGTGGCAGGTGGTGCTCAGAGCCTCTGAGCACAGACACTGGAGACGCTCGGAGGCCGGGAGGCCGGAGGAGAAGGTAGACTCTCTCCGCTCCCCTTCTCGGAGGACGATGCCATTGCTGACCCAAATCCAGCCACCTCTTTCTCCTTTCTCTCTCTCTCCTCTCTCTCTCTTCTCTCTCTCTCTCTCTCTCCTCTCTCTCTCTTCTCTCTCTCTCTCCTTTCTCTCTCTCTCTTCTCTCCCCCTCTCTCTCTCCCTCTCTCTCTCCCTCCCTCCCTCTTTCTCTCTCTCTCTCCCTCTCTCTCTCCCTCCCTCCCTCTTTCTCTCTCTCTCTCTCTCTCTCTCTCTCTCTCTGTCATAAAGTCACTTATTTAATGTGTCAGCTGGATCTGTGTAGTGACATAGAATCCCAGAGGCAGCAGAAAAGGTGTCCATTAAAACGTCCCCACCTTCTGGTATGACACGGTGTCCCGGCCGTGGCTGTCTGTGCACCTGCTTTTTCTCAGGGCGCGTCCCTCCAGCGGGGCGGCCCTTGTGCATCCACCACATGGTGCTTCAGGGGGAAGAGCGTTAACGTGGGGCCTGGGATCGAAGAGTCCAGAGACAGGAGCCGAAGCCGCAGAGCTGGAGCAAGGTCAGAGGCCGGAGGTGTGAGCCCACGCAGGTGCGGTTTGACCAGGGCGAGAGGCAGGGAGGAGAAACGGGGTCCCTCCCGGCGAAGGTAGAGAACCGTGACAAGCTCTGAGGACGGCTGAGCACCCCGCCGGCCCGGGCCCTTGTCCTCATCACACGGCCTGCGGGGCGTGAGGGGAGTCAGGTGCCCACTGTGCCAAGGCGCGTGGGGAGAGGGCGGTGACGGACACGTGATGGGGCCACAGGGGCGCCAGGGGGCATGTCTGCATTGCGCCCTGCCTCCAGGTACGAGGGTCAGAGGGAAAGCGTCTCGGGTGTGAGCGTGGGAGAGCGAGCAGTGTGCTGGGGTTTCGCGCCTCAGGGGACAGGTTGGAGCAGACCACAGCTGGCAGCCGGTGGGGGGGGGGGGGGGTGGGCGGGGAATGAAGGCCCACGAGGGAGGTTTGGAAAGCTGAGTCGGAATCAGACAGGAAGGACCTATGCCAGGGGTGGGCAAACGTTTTGACTCGAGGGCCACCATGGGTTCTTAAACTGGACCGGAGGGCCGGAACAAAAGCATGGATGGAGTGTTTGTGTGAACTAATATAAATTCAAAGTAAAGGAGCGGAGGGGAGAGCAAGAGAACCCTCCGCTCTTTCGGCTCCGCGGGCCGGATAGAACAGCCGAACGGGCCGGATGGCCCACAGCTGGCCTATGCAGTGATGACAGCAGGGGTCGTACCTCTTTACCAGGTTAACGCCGCGTCGTGGTGGCGTGGGAGTGAGGGGCGTGGGCTGGGTGTGGGCGCCCAGCAAAGGGTCCAGGGCAGGGATCCTCAAACTTTTTAAACAGGGGGCCAGCTCCCTGTCCCTCAGACCGTGGGAGGGCCGGACTATAGTTTAAAAAAAAAAACTATGAACAAATTCCTAGGCGCACTGCGGGCCCGGGACGCGTCGGCTGCTAAGCAGGACAGGCAGCGGCCCCCGGCGGGCCGGATCCATGTCCTCGGTGGGCCGCATGTGGCCCGCGGGCCGTAGTTTGAGGACCCCGGGTCCAGGGAGACCTCAGGTGGGGCTGGAAGAGCAGCTCTCAGCTGTGTCTGGTGGGAGGGTTTGTGAGTGTGTGTCTGTGCACAGGCTGATTCTAGCCTTTGCTGGCTCCTCCCCAGCGTGGAAGGTCGCCTCCATGTCAGCCCTTAAGAGAGGAGCTGTCGGACCCACTGCAGGGAGGCCCTTCCTCTGGCCGGGCCTGGATTCCCCTGCCTTGTATCCAACAGCCCAGACAGGTGTCCGCACGAAGAGAGGCTGGTGGGACGCGGAGTCGCAGCAAAACCCTCAGTGACATGTGCGCGGCCCGGTGTGCTGCTGCCAGGGTGCACCCGTGTGTCCCCGAGGAGGTGGGGGAGGCTGAGTTTCCGCCGAGCACTCTGTGACCATGAGCTGCTCTCCTGACCATGGAGGCCTCGGCCCGATAACCCTCCTCACAGCTGTCATAGTGGACGCATTCACGCACAGGCCTGATGCACATCTATATATATAAAAGCCTACGCGACCGTTACGACCGGTTGACGTTGACCTAATGACTGGTCATCCGGTTGCTATGATGTGCACTGACCTCCAGGGGGCAGAGGGTTAATGCAGGAGCTGCCCCCAGGTGGTCAGTGCGCTCTCAGAGCCAACCTCCTGTGGTCCCTCCCCCAGGCTGGACGGCCCTGATTGGCCCCGATCATAACTGGGTGAGACAGCCCTGATTGGCCCCCATCGCCCTGATTGCAGGCCAGGCCGAGGGACCCCACCCGTGCCCGAGTTCGTGCACCAGCCGCGAGGGCTCTAATAACATAAAATGGTAACGCGAGCTGAGCTTTGTTTCTGAAGGGCCAGCGTCAGGTCACGGCTGTGTGATGTCGCGGAGGTGGGGGCCCCCTCCATGGGGAGTGGGGCGCTGCACGCTGCGGGCGCCAGTGCTGTGGAACCGGAGTGCTCCCACCTGGGTGTTAGCGGCCGGCCACGGGGAGGGCAGGTGCGCACTGGGGAAGGCGGGCCTTGGCCGGGACTCCCTCGGCCGCCATCTCAGCTTCTGAAAAATGATTACCGAGAATCAGGACTTACTTCTGGGTGTACGGGGCACCCCCTCCCCGGCACCCCACGTGTGGGAGAAACTCCTCATGGCGGTGCAGGAGGCTTCCCCGTGGCGGCCCTGGGTTCTGTGTGCGCAGACAAGGCAGGCACAGCCCGGCGGGTCCCATTGCTGACGCCACTCCTGCTTCTCTGCAGAGCACCCTGGGTATGGCCCAAAGAGGGCCAGGGTGCGGCCTTGGAAGCTGAGTGACAGCAGTGGGCATCCACAGGTGAGGGGCAGGCGGTTCCGGCCCCAGGTGTGTGATCCCCAGGCCCCAGGTGTGTGATCCCCAGAACCCAGGTGTGTGATCCCCAGGCCCCAGGTGTGTGATCCCCCGGCCCCAGGTGTGTGATCCCCCGGCCCCAGGTGTCTGATCCCCAGGCCCCAGGTGTGTGATCCCCAGGCCCCAGGTGTGTGATCCCCAGGCCCCAGGTGTGTGATCCCCAGGCCTTAGGTATGTGATCCCCAGGCCTTAGGTATGTGATCCCCAGGCCTTAGGTATGTGATCCCCAGGCCTTAGGTATGTGATCCCCAGGCCTTAGGTATGTGATCCCCAGGCCCCAGGTGTGTGATCTCCCGGCCCCAGGTGTGTGATCCCCAGGCCCCAGGTGTGTGATCCCCAGGCCCCAGGTGTGTGATCCCCCGGCCCCAGGTGTCTGATCCCCAGGCCCCAGGTGTGTGATCCCCAGGCCCCAGGTGTGTGATCCCCAGGCCCCAGGTGTGTGATCCCCAGGCCTTAGGTATGTGATCCCCAGGCCTTAGGTATGTGATCCCCAGGCCTTAGGTATGTGATCCCCAGGCCCCAGGTGTGTGATCCCCAGGCCCCAGGTGTCTATCCCCAGGCCCCAGGTGTGTGATGCCCAGAACCCAGGTGTGTGATGCCCAGGCCCCAGGTGTGTGATCCCCAGAACCCAGGTGTGTGATCCCCAGGCCCAGGTGTGTGATCCCCAGGCCCCAGGTGTGTGATCCCCAGACCCCAGGTGTGTGATGCCCAGAATCCAGGTGTGTGATGCCCAGGCCCCAGGTGTGTGATCCCCAGAACCCAGGTGTGTGATCCCCAGGCCCAGGTGTGTGATCCCCAGAACCCAGGTGTGTGATCCCCAGGCCCCAGGTGTCTGATCCCCAGAACCCAGGTGTGTGATCCCCAGAACCCAGGTGTGTGATCCCCAGGCCCAGGTGTCTGAACCCCAGGCCCAGGTGTCTGATCCCCAGGCCCCAGGTGTCTGATCCCCAGGCCCCAGGTATCTGATCCCCAGGCCCCAGGTGTCTGATCCCCAGGCCCCAGGTGTGTGATCCCCAGGCCCCAGGTGTCTGATCCCCAGAACCCAGGTGTCTATCCCCAGACCCCAGGTGTGTGATCCCCAGGCCCAGGTGTCTGAACCCCAGGCCCCAGGTGTGTGATCCCCAGGCCCCAGGTGTCTGCGTTGTGGGTGGGCGTTTTCCTCGCGGCTTCTCCGGAGGTTCCGGTGCTGAGAAGGACACGGAGTGGCTGCGACCGCACCTCGAGGCTGCCTCAGACCTGCCAGCTGAGAACTCATGGTGGGGGTCCGGAGCTAGACCCTCTGCTTGCCGTTCTCAGAAACATGGGAGGAACCAGGCTGTGTGCAAACTGCAGAGGGGGCTGTCTAGGCGGCGCCTGAACCAACACCCTCTATTGCCCCTGGAGGGACCAGTGAGGGCCCCTGTCCCGAGGCCTCCGCCCCCGCCCCCTCCACTGACCACGCTGCTGGGAACATCCCTGCACACACCCGGGGCCTCTTCCTCCTCCCAGCAGTGGGGGGCGGGACAGGAAAACCACGGGTGCCTGACATCCAAAGGGGACGTCAAACACAGACAGAGCAGAAAGCAGCCCCCTCATCAGAATTCCTGGCGCGTCACAGGCCCTGGCGGCTCCGAGACCACAGGCTGCGTGAGGCTCTCACACTCTCCTCTTCTAAGAACCCTCAGAGCTCCACGCCCCACGCGGTCAGAGCCACTCAGAGAAGGCGGGGCAGGCGGAGGGAGCCGAGCTGCGCGTGGGACCTGCTGCGGGCACGGGCGCAGATCCCTGGTGGCCACCAACCGGGAGGTCAGGGCTCGATGCCCGGTCAGGGCACAGGCCCAGGGGGCAGGCTCCATCCCCAGGGTGGGGCGTGCAGGAGGCAGGCGATCCAGGGTTCTCTCCTCATGGATGTTTCTCTCTCCCTCTCCCTTCCTCTCTGACATCCAGAGAAATACTTTTTAAAAAGAAACCAGCAGATGCAGTGCCTGCGGCTGTTTCTGGAGACTCTTCATCACACTCCCGGCTATCGGGAGGACGGTCACTGCGGGTCACGCACGGCACAGCACCCCGAAGTTCACAAGCGCGTTTCCGCCCAGGAACACTGCCTTCCACGGCCTGGCAGGGGCTGCGGGGCAGACAGGCGAGGGGCCGCAGCAAAAGAATCTTAAAGCATGAAAGGAGAGATGGAGAGGCAGGGACGGAGCAAAGAGAATACAAATCATACTCAGGAAGGAGGCGAATTAAAAGAGGGGGGCGAGCAAGCAGGAGAGCCATCAGCTTCAGCGAGTACACCCCTGGCTGTCCCTCTGTGCACGCGGGCACACCCCTGGCTATCCCCCTGCTCACGGGCACACCCCTGGCTGTCCCTCCGTGCACGCAGGCACACCCCTCGCTGTCCCTCCGTGCACGCGGGCACACCCCTCATTGTCCCACTGTGCACGTGGGCACACCCCTTGCTGTCCCTCTGTGTCATGTGGGCACACCCCTGGCTGTCCCTCCGTGCACGCGGGCACACCCCTGGCTGTCCCTTCGTGCACGCGGGCACACCCCTCGCTGTCCCTCCGTGCACGCGGGCACACCCCTCGCTGTCCCTCTGTGCTCGCGGGCACACCCCTCGCTGTCCCTCTGTGTCATGTGGGCACACCCCTGGCTGTCCCTCCGTGCACGCGGGCACACCCCTCGCTGTCCCTCCGTGCACATGGGCACACCCCTGGCTGTCCCTCCGTGCACGCGGGCGGTGGGCACGGAGAATGCTCACCCGTCGTCACTCCGGTCAAGTTCAGACGAGCTCTCTTGCAGTTGGCTCCCCGACGTCCACTTTCAGCCGTCGCGGTGCTTGGAGACAAGGTTTGTTTCCGCCGCGAACTCCGTGAGCCTCTGCCGGAGCTGAGGTGGGGGCTCGCTTCGGACACTGAGGGCGGACGTCCAGACGGCGCGTGCCTCTCCTGAGAACAGATTTGACTTCCCTCACGATGTCTGTGTGCCTCTTGCTTTTAAAGCTTTTAATTGACTGTGCTGAGCAAACTTGGAAATGCGATTTAAAAATCTGCACTGTTGGAAATAAAATAGAAAAATGACAGAAGTTCTCAGTGAAAGTGTCTTTAAAACGGAACATTGAGCCCTAGCCGGTGTGGCTCAGTGGATAGAGCTTCGGCCCACAGACTGAAGGGCCTTGGGTTCGATTCTGGCCAAGAGCACGTGCCTCTGTTGCAGGCTCGATCTCCGTTCCTGGTTGGGGCACGTGCAGGAGGCAACCAATCGATGTGGCTCTCATATTGATGTTTCTCTCTGTGTCTCTCCCCCGACTCTCTCTAATATATATGTTTGATCTCAATTTCTTAAAACAAAAACACGGAATTTTTAAAACCCTTGACCACTCTTCTCTAACAAAGCACCACTGAGCCCAGGGTCCGTGGGGGGCGGGGGGCATTGCAGGGCGGCCTCCGGCCCCGGGATGTCTGAGTGAACGCAGGCGTGTGACATGGACCGAGGCTGGGCAAGAGCAGGCTGGGCGCCAGCAGATGACTTCAGTCTGGAGCAGAAGACAAGGAACGGCGCCTCCCGAGGACTTCGGTCGGGACGGCTCCCAACGTGGAGGAAACCTGGAGAGACAATTCAGGCAGGTGTGCCCCCCCCCCCGCCCCCCATCTCACCTGGACTCAGTTTATCCATTCCCACCCCCCCATCTCACCTGGACTCAGTTTATCCATTCCCATCCCCCCCATCTGCACCTGGACTCTGGGTTATCCATTCCCACCCCCCCCCATCTCACCTGGACTCAGTTTATCCATTCCCAGCCTCCCCCCATCTCACCTGGACTCACTTTATCCATTCCCACCCCCCCCATCTGCACCTGGACTCAGTTTATCCATTCCCACCCCCCCGTCTCACCTGGACTCAGTTTATCCATTCCCATTCCCCCATCTCACCTGGACTCAGTTTATCCATTCCCAGCTCCGCCCCCCCATCTCACCTGGACTCAGTTTATCCATTCCCACCCCCCCATCTCACCTGAACTCCGGATTATCCATTCCCACCCCCCCATCTCACCTGGACTCAGTTTATCCATTCCCAGCCTCCCCCCCCATCTCACCTGGACTCCGGTTATCCATTCCCAGCCCCCCCATCTCACCTGGACTCCGGATTTCCATTCCCAGCCCCCCTATCTGCACCTGGACTCAGTTTATCCATTCCCATCCCCCCCCCATCTCACCTGGACTCCGGTTATCCATTCCCATCCCCCCCATCTCACCTGGACTCCGGTTATCCATTCCCAGCCCCCCATCTCACCTGGACTCCGGATTTCCATTCCCAGCCCCCCTATCTGCACCTGGACTCAGTTTATCCATTCCCATCCCCCCCATCTCACCTGGACTCAGTTTATCCATTCCCATCCCCCCCATCTCACCTGGACTCAGTTTATCCATTCCCAGCCCACCCCCCCAACTCACCTGGACTCCGGATTTCCATTCCCAGCCCCCCATCTCACCTGAACTCAGTTTATCCATCCCCATCCCCCCCCCATCTCACCTGGACTCAGTTTATCCATCCCCATCCCCCCCATCTCACCTGGACTCCGGTTATCCATTCCCACCCCCCCATCTCACCTGGACTCAGTTTATCCATTCCCACCCCCCCATCTCACCTGAACTCCGGATTATCCATCCCCATCCCCCCCCCCCATCTCACCTGGACTCAGTTTATCCATTCCCACCCCCCCATCTCACCTGAACTCCGGATTATCCATCCCCATCCCCCCCCCCATCTCACCTGGACTCAGTTTATCCATTCCCACCCCCCCATCTCACCTGAACTCCGGATTATCCATTCCCAGCCCCCCATCTCACCTGGACTCAGTTTATTCATTCCCACCCCCCCATCTCACCTGGACTCCGGATTATCCATTCCCAGCCCCATCTCACCTGGACTCAGTTTATCCATTCTCAGCCCCCCATCTCACCTGGACTCAGTTTATTCATTCCCAGCCCCCCCCCCCATCTCACCTCAACTCTGATTATCCATTCCCACCCCCCCATCTCACCTGGACTCAGTTTACCCATTCCCAGCCCCCCCATCTCACCTGGACTCAGTTTATTCATTCCCAGCCCTGCCCCCCATCCTGTGGTTAACACCCTCCACCTGCTGGTGTGTGATAATGTATTAACGTGATGACGTAATAATGGCGGCCTGGCTTCCTGCCCCTGTGTGTGGTGTGGAGGTGCCTGCAGTCGGTCGGGATAACGTTGTCTGGAGCTCCCGTCGTCGCTGCTGACGCGGGTGAAGGCCCTGGGGCCGCGCTGGGGATGGGGCTTGTGCACTAAGTCGGCTGTCGCTTGCCTTCGACTGCCAGCTGACCCTGCAGCACTTCATTCCACCATCCCGCAAGCTAACTCTCGAAGTCCGTTTCCCGGGCCACGTTCCGTGTAGAACTCCTCTGCCCTGTAGCCCCGTCTGTGCATGCACCATGCCTTCTCTGCCCCTCGGCAGGGAGCTCGCATGATGGGAAGGTATGTGGGGACGGCGGGATGCTGAGACAGTCGCTCCACACCCTGCCCACCGCTCCGGAGACACCCGATCCATACGTCTCCCCCCATTGATTCTGGACAGAAGGGCCCGAAGGAGCAGACACCCATCTGCTTGTTTTGAGAAACCAGACGGAGATATGGGGCGTGGGGAAGCGCAGAAACAAAGCCACGTGGGTCTGGGACCCGGCGCGTGCTGGGCGCACGGGATCTCGGGTGGCTTTGAGGGCACGCAGGGGCTGCCGCGCTGGGAGGTCAACCGTGAAAACGCGCAGTGAAACAAGGCTGCGTGCACACGCTCACTGAGCCCCTCTGAACCGCGCAGGGGTCGCTGGAGAGCTGTTGGGCCCGGGAACGTGTTTGGTCCGGCCCTACTTGACCGGCCCGTCACCGGAGGCCTCAGGCTGTGGTGCAGACCCCTCCTTCAGCTCTCCGCCCCGAAGGGTGCGGCCCCTGTTCCCACGTTTATTTCTAAGAGAGCGCGGCTGACTGAGCCCGGGACCAGCTCTGTCCCGTGATCGCCGCGTGACCGGGTGGGCGTTGGTGGTAGTAACTGCTGGTGTTACGGCGGGGGGGGGGGGGGGGGGGGTCCTGCAGTGAAGGGTCCTGATCTCGTGCACTGAGCTCCCAGAGAGGGTGCTTTCTGGGGACCCTGCACGTGGCTGTTGGCTGCCAGCTGGTGTGTTTGGCTGATGAGGCCCGAATGCCCCCCGAAGTGCTCTGCGGTGGACGTGAGGGGCGCACACAACAGAGGGCGCTTGCTGGGCAGAACGCGAGGTGCCCTTATCGCAGCCCCAGCCGCAGCTGCAGCCGCCGCCTGGCGCAGGCCCTCCCAGCTCGCGGGTAGGTTCAGCAGGTCCCGCAGCTGTCTCTCATCGCAGGTCGCTGTGAGGGGGATGGACACTCCTTCCTGGTGCGGCACCTCGTGTGACACTGCAGCACTCGCTCCAGAAAGTCTCGTGGGCAGCTGGGCCAGCCCAGGGATGGGGGCTTCCTCCCAACAGACCCCAGGCCCCAGGACATACACTCAGAGGGACCTCGCTGCCCCCTATGGCTCTGAGGGATGGTGACCGGTCAGCGCAGTGCGTCAGGTGTAAGCACTGTCCCCCGGGTGGGGTGTGGGAGACGGGGTGGCCGTGCAGGTGGGGGTGTGGGTGATGGGGTGGCCATGCAGGTGGGGGTGTGGGTGATGGGGAGCTGAGCAGGTGGGGGTGTGGATGAGGGGGGCACTGAGCTGGTGGGGGTGTGGATGATGGGGCGCTGAGCAGGTGGGGGTGTGGGAGACGGGGGCGGCCGTGCAGTTGGGGATGTGGGAGATGGGGCGCCAAGCAGGTGGGGGTGTGGGTGAGGGGGGCACCGCTCAGTCTCTCTTCCTCGTCGCCGGCCCTGACTCATGTTTCCTACAAACCCCACCCGTGCCTCCTGGCGATAAACTCCAAGCGGCTCCTCCGGGCGGCGAGGCTGAGGGCAGAGTTAGATTTCCGCGATGTGTTTTCTCACCGGGAGGGAGGGAGCGGGCAGCCACGGGTCAGACTCCAGAAGCCGGTGTCCTTCCCCAGAGGCACAGGGTGGGGCCAAGGGGCCTCCCTTGTGAGTTCGGTAGAGTCAGTACAGGCTCCGCCTGTGTCATTATTGACTTCTATTGACTTTTCATTGATCTCAGAGAGAGGCAGGGCCAGGGAGACACACGTCCAGGCAGTCACGTGATGCCGGAGTCTGGAGTGAAGGTTCAGATCTTGGGGGTCACGTGTGTTTAAAGATGGACGCGGGGACAGGGCGAGGGCGGCTGACAGAGGGGAAGTACAGGCGGTGAGGGGCAGTGAGGCTGTGTTCTCAAACCTGGCAAGCATGGAACCCCCAGCACCCTGCCTGTGGTGGCGGGGGGCGGGGTGCAGGGGGGCTGTGCGGGGAGCGGCTCTCCAGGGCCGCCTGTGCCCTCCGGCTCCGGGAGGCAGGGCCTGGTCACCGTCCAGGCGGCTGAGCAGAGCGGGGCCAGGCCGCCTCCTGCCTCCGGGGCTGACGAAGGTCCCGGCCAGAGAGTGCTGGCCGGCTGTGGCGGTGGCTGTGGCGGAGGCCATGGTGGAGGCCTCTGGAGCAGGTCACTCAGACTCCAGCCAAGATGCCATCGTCCGTCCTTCACAGACGCAGGCCCAGGCCCAGGCCCAGGCCCAGGCCCAGAGCAAGGTAACGGGAGACTCGGGACGCGCAGAGTCCGAGTTATTTCCTGGAGTGAGAGGCGACCCCTGGGGCATCCATCTGCCTGACCCCTGGCAGCCGTGTGACCTTCAGACACGGGAGAGGCCGGGGAAGTCTGGGGCCAAGACTGGGCTGTGGGACGTGACGGCATTTAAAACACACGCATGAAGCCCGGCCCGCGTGGCTCCGTGGTTGGGTGTTGACCTATGAACCAGGAGGTCACAGTTCAATTCCCGGTCAGGGCACATGTCTGGGTTGTGGGCTCCATCCCCAGTGTGGGGTGTGCAGGAGGCAGCTGGTCCATGACGCACTCATCATGGATGTTTCTCTCTCTCCCTCTCCCTGCCTCTCTGACATCAATAGAAATCTATTTAAAATGCTCTCATGTAGACTAGTCAGAGGGTCTGAACAGGTGGGACAGGGGTGTCCCTGTAGATGGGGACCCCCCCTCAGGCTGGGTCATTTCCTGGACGGGGGTCCGTGGTGATGGGATTGGGGTCCCCATCCTCTGAGCGACACGTGGAGGCGAAACGGGGAGCCCTGTGATGTTCCGAGGGCACAGGGGGAGCCTGCACGTGTGGGAGGAGCCTGCACATGTGGGAGGAGCCTGCATGTGTGGGAGGAGCCTGTACGTGTGGGAGGAGGGACATTTGTTGTTTCCTGGTTTCTTCCTGGAAATGCACTCGAAAGGGGCCCCAAGAGTCCCCCCTCATAACTTCCTGGGTCTCTCTGAGCACGCCCTCAGTCACAGCCCACACTCCAGCACCAGCCTTCCTCTGGCCCATCAGCCTTCGTCTTGGTTTTCCTACGTTAAGTTCAGTGGAATCCCATCCGCCTCCTCGGCCTGACCTCGGCCCTCCTTGGTGCTGGCCCCTGAAGCGAACACACTCATGTGCCTGCCAGGCCGGGAGCCGGAGGGAGGGCTGGCTGGCTAATCCCGGCTGATCCGTGTGAGAATCGGTTCATCCGCAGGAGCTCCATCCCTGCCCTTGAAGTGGGAACAGGGCAGCGAACAGGATCCCCTGGGCAGGGATTGGCATCGACGCGGGGCGAGGCTGCCAGGACGGGAGCCGCTCTCTCGCTTTCGCACAGGGAGAGGAGGACGGAACAGCCTCAGGGGCTCCTCCTTTTCCACGAGAAACGTTCACCCTCCACCGGGCGCCGTGGTGCTGGTCACGGTCCTGGGAGGTGTCACTAATGCCCGAGCCACGGGGGCACCTTAGGGGGAAGGAGAGGCCCCTGGAGGACCCGCCTGGACACCTTTCAGGGGAGAAACGGCTGCAGGATAATCCCCCAGCAGGCCCCTGTGTCAGCGAGGAGGTGGGAGTCTCAGGCCTCCTGATGCTGGGATTTAAAAGGCCGTGGGAGGCCCTGACCAGTGTGGCTCAGTGGATAGAGCATCAGGCTGCGGATGGAAGGGTCCCGGGTTCGATTCCGGTCAAGGGCACGCACCTCAGTTGCAGGCTCCTCCCCGGCCTGGGCCCTGGTCGGGGCTCATGTGGGAGGCAACCAATCAATGTGTTTCTCTCACATCGATGTCTCTCTCTGTCTCTCCCTCTCTCTCCCACTCTCCCTAAAAATCAATGGAAGAATATCCTCGGGTCCCCGAAACCGGTTTGGCCCAGTGGATAGAGCATCGGCCTGCGGACTGAAAGGTCCCAGGTTCGATTCCGGTCAAGGGCATGTACCTTGGTTGCGGGCACATCTCCAGTGGGAGGTGTGCAGGAGGCAGCTGATCGATGTTTCTCTCTCATCGATGTTTCTAGCTCTCTATCCCTCTCCCTTCCTCTCTGTGAAATATCAATAAAATATATTTAAAAAAAAAAGAATATCCTCGGGGGAGGATTACAAAATAAATAAATAAAAGGCATGGGGATGACGACGAGAACGTCTTTTTGCCAAATCTCCTGGCTCTTCCTTGAACACAACCGTTAGGAGACGCGAGTGCCCGCTCTGTGTCTGGGTGGGATTCTCCATAGGACACAGGATTGTGGTTTAAAGCCTCTTTAAAAAAATGTGTTTTCATTGGTTTCAGAGAGGAAGGGAGAGGGAGAGAGAGAAACATCCATGATGAGAGAGAATCATGGACCGGCTGCCTCCTGCACCCCCCACACTGGGGATCGAGTCCGCAACCCAGGCACGTGTCCTGACTGGGAATCGGACCAGGGCCTCCTGGTTCATAGGTCGATGCTCAGCCACTGAGCCATGCCGGCCAGGCTTAAGGCTTGTTTTTTTTTTTTAACTAGAAGATGAAATTCTGTCAGGCCCTGCCTTCGCTGTCCCCCGCTCTTTCTGCTCCTCTTTAATCACCGTCTCCGTTATTCTCTCTCTCTGAGCACAGCCCACGAGGAGGTTTAAGCAATCATTAGGCGTGCAGTCTACTTGGAGTAAACCCGAAATGCACGGACGCGTGTGAGCATTCACGGAAAATTCCGCTGAATCGCAAGCTCTTTGAGGATGAAGCACATTTCCCTTTTTTTCTGTGGGGATTCGGAGCTCTCCTATCAGTGCAGTGTCTTATTTCTATGCAGCAGCAGAGCCTGGAGCCCTGCACGTCCCACGCTGGCCACTCCCCGGAGTGGGGTCTGGGGCCAACCTCCACAGGCCACGTTCAAGGGCACCTGCCCCGCCACTGGGCGGCCTGTGGCCTCACCTCCTGCAATACCCACATCAAACGGTTTCCTGAAAGCTACTTAAATTTCCTAGTATTTCCTGAGAGAAGAACAAGGGGTTGGGATTTGTTTTTATTTATATTTATTGTTATACTAGAGGCCCGGTGCACGAAATTCGTGCACGGGGTGAGGGGGGTGTGGGTCCCTCAGCCAGGCCTGCACCCTCTCCAATCTGGGACCCCTTGAGGGATGTCCAACTGCCCGTTTAGGTGCCATCCTGGTGGCATCGGGCTTAAATGGGCAGTGGGACATCCCTCTCACAATCCCTGAATGCAGGCTCCCAACCACTCACCTGCCTGCCTGCCTGCCTGCCTGATTGCCCCTAACTGCTTCTGCCTGCCAGCCTCATCAACCCCTAACCACTCCCCTGCCGGCCTGGTCACCTCTAACTGCCCTCCCCTGCAGGCCTGGTTCCCCCCCCCAATTGCCCTCCCCTGCTGGCCAAGTCACCCCTAACTGCTCTCCCTTACTGGCCTGGTTCTCCCCAACTGCCCTCCCCTGCATGCCTGGGTCCCTCCCAACTACCCTCCTCTGCCAGCTCAGTCACCCCTAACTGCTCTCCCCTGCTGGCCTGATCGCCCACAACTGCCCTCCCCTGCTGGCCTGATCGCCCACAACTGCCCTCCCCTGCCGGCCATCTTGTGGTGGCCATCTTGTGTCCACATGGGGGCAGCCATCTTTGACCACATGGGGGTGGCCATCTTGTGTGTTGGGGTGATGGTCAATTTGCATATTACTCTTTTACTAGATCAGATTTTAAATATATATTTTCATTGATTTCAAGGAGGAAGGGAGAGGGAGAGATACAAACATCAATGATGAGAGAGAATAATCCATTGGCTGCCTCCTGCACCCCCTGGCCCCCGCCCGCCCCACTGGGAATGGAGCCCACAACCCAGGCATGTGCCCTGACTGGGAATCCAACCATGGCCTCCTGGTTCATGGGTCAATGCTCAACCACTGAGCCACGCCGGCCGGGCGGGATTGAGGTTTTAAAAACAGATCTGTAAAGAGAAGCGATGAAGAGTTTGGGAGATGGAAATTGAATGAACCAGGAAGGGGAAGAAGGCGTGAGGAGACGTCCATCATGAACCAGGGATGTAGAGTTTAGCCGTCCCCAGAGCTCATGGCTCCAGCCCCACCCCAGGGGGACCGAGGCCTGACGCCGCTCCTGAGCACAGGGCACCGGGGACCCACGTTCTTGCTCCACGGACATAACTCTGGGGCAGAGTGTTCGGCACTCGTGGATCTTCCATTCCGTCTTGCCCACGAGGGTCCTCTCGGGGCTGTGCAGCATGGATTCCCTGCAGGAGGCTTGAGCACGAGGCTCTCAGGCCGCGGGAACATGACTCAACGTGGTTGGGTCTGGGAGACCCAAGCTTGCAGCCCAGAGATGCAGTTTCAACCACTGAGCGAGCGATGGCCGGGGTCTGCGAAGGGACGGGCGGGGAACGGGTGTGTGAGCCAGAAATGGGAATATGCCGTGAACCGAAGTGGCACCGGTGCACCAATGAACGCTGAGTCACGCAGAATCGGTGCCGGAAGTCACGCTGGCAACAGGAAAGCAAGGGAATGATGGCGCCGTCCTCACTCACGGGCAGGTGTACGGAGAGACCCCAGGTACGCCCGGGCACTTTCCTTACTGGATGTCCTGGGGCGACACCTGCTGAGGTTCGATAACAGCCCCAGAGAGTGACCTGTGGGGTTTAGTGGGCGGGGAACCCGTCCGGCTGTCCCACATGGTGACTCCGTAGGCCTCTCAATGCTGCTCAGGTGCCTGCGCAGTTATGTAACCGGGCGTCGGGAGCCTGGCCCAGCCTCGCCGTCTCTTCTCTGAAGCGTGGGCGCGGATCGTGGCGAGTTCCACGGTTGTTTCCGGTGCTGTGTCCCGAACATCAAGGCACAGCCCCTCTCGGGCACCACAGGCTTCTCCCCTGCCCACCCGCCCGCCCCTGACACGCGTCTCGGTATTACCACTTAGTTACCAATTGTGACGATAGACCGTGATGTCTCAGTCACTTTTCCCGAGTACCTTCCCATGACCTACTCTTTCCTCGTGTTGATACTGAGCCCCCAGGTGGTCGAGGTCTCCTAGGAGGCAGAGCCCCAGGCCCAGACGGCCTCCCCTCCTCCAGGCTCTGGTCCCCCTCAGGTGAGCACCCCGCAGAGGATGCGGATGCCGGTTAGAGCGTGGGCGCCTGCGGGACAGAAGCTGCGGGCCTGGGGTCGGGGTGGGCTGCGGACGTTCAGGCATCCCGCTGGTCCCGGTGCTGGAACAGCCTCCCCTCGAGGCACCTCTCTGCCTCGATTCAGGCCTCACACGTTCCTCAGCCCCACGCTCGCCCAGACACCCTGCTAAGAGCCGAGCGTTAACCGATGCGGAGAGGGAACGCCACGATCTGTTCAACCGCCAGCTGCGCAGGTTCTTGCCAGACCTCACCCTCTGCTCACGGCGTGATTGAGGCCTCGGTTCTCGGTGTCACTGGGCAGGGAGGGGGGCGGGCCCCGGAGCCGGCCGCCTTCTCCCTGCACGGGCCCTGAGGCCTTGGGCTGCCCCCGAGGTCTTCATGTGTGAGGTGAGGGTGCTGACGGCCCCTCTCCGCAGGCCGGGGGAGGGATTTGCTGAGTCCACGCGTGCCATGCGTCCCAAGGATGACCTCGGAGGTCCTGTGAGTGTGGCCATGACCGGGACTTGGGCAGATGCTCAGGGCTCAGGGGTGGCCTCACGCAGAGGGCCAGGCTGCCGCTGTCGGAGAAACGCGAGCCCAGGTCCCGGTCCAGCACCCCGCTGCCTGCTCCCCGCAGACGCTGGGGTGCCTCCTGGCGGAGAGGTCACTTCGGGTTGTTGTTGGAGAAGCGGTGGTGCATGTACACGGATTCGGGGGGGGGGGCTGCCAAGTGTCCGTTGGGGTCACACGAGGGTCATGCCCCGTCCCTGGACCACGTGCCTCTCCCCGAAGGCGACAGTGGCCTTCCCTAACTCCCACGTGTTTCAGGCCCCTTCATGTCATAGATGGTTTGAGAAGCAGGATTCTAAAGCCGAGCGGGACGGGAAGGGAAGGAGCGGGACGGGAAGGGAAGGAGCGGGACGGGAAGGGAAGGAGCGGGACGGGAAGGGAAGGGAAGGAGCGGGAAGGGAAGGGAAGGAGCAGGACGGGAAGGGAAGGGAAGGAGCGGGAAGGGAAGGGAAGGAGCAGGACGGGAAGGGAAGGAGCGGGACGGGAAGGGAAGGGAAGGAGCAGGAAGGGAAGGGAAGGAGCGGGACGGGAAGGGAAGGAGCGGGACGGGAAGGGAAGGAGCAGGAGCGGGAAGGGAAGGAGAAGGAGCTGGAAGGGAAGGAGCGGGACGGAAAGGGAAGGAGCGGGACGGGAAGGGAAGGAGCAGGAGCGGGAAGGGAAGGAGCGGAACGGGAAGGGAAGGAGCAGGAGCGGGAAGGGAAGGAGAAGGAGCTGGAAGGGAAGGAGCGGGACGGGAAGGGAAGGAGCGGGACGGGAAGGGAAGGAGCAGGAGCGGGAAGGGAAGGAGCGGAACGGGAAGGGAAGGAGCGGAACGGGAAGGGAAGGAGAAGGTGCTGGAAGGGAAGGAGAAGGAGCTGGAAGGGAAGGAGCGGAACGGGAAGGGAAGGAGCGGAACGGGAAGGGAAGGAGAAGGAGCTGGAAGGGAAGGAGCAGGAGCGGGAAGGGAAGGAGCGGAACGGGAAGGGAAGGAGCGGAACGGGAAGGGAAGGGAAGGAGCGGGACGGGAAGGGAAGGAGCGGAACGGGAAGGGAAGGAGCAGGAGCGGGAAGGGAAGGAGAAGGAGCTGGAAGGGAAGGAGCGGAACGGGAAGGGAAGGAGCGGGACGGGAAGGGAAGGAGCAGGAGCGGGAAGGGAAGGAGCGGAACGGGAAGGGAAGGAGCAGGAACGGGAAGGGAAGGAGCGGAACGGGAAGGGAAGGAGCAGGAGCGGGAAGGGAAGGAGCGGAACGGGAAGGGAAGGAGCAGGAACGGGAAGGGAAGGAGCGGAACGGGAAGGGAAGGAGCAGGAACGGAAAGGGAAGGAGCGGAACGGGAAGGGAAGGAGCAGGAACGGGAAGGGAAGGAGCGGAACGGGAAGGGAAGGAGCAGGAGCGGGAAGGGAAGGAGAAGGAGCTGGAAGGGAAGGAGAAGGAGCTGGAAGGGAAGGAGCGGGACGGGAAGGGAAGGAGCTGGAAGGGAAGGAGCGGGACGGGAAGGGAAGGGAAGGAGCGGGATGGGAAGGGAAGGAGCGGGAAGGGAAGGAGCGGGACGGGAAGGGAAGGGAAGGAGCGGGACGGGAAGGGAAGGAGCTGGAAGGGAAGGAGCGGGACGGGAAGGGAAGGAGCGGGACGGGAAGGGAAGGAGCGGGACGGGAAGGGAAGGAGCGGAACGGGAAGGGAAGGAGCGGAACGGGAAGGGAAGGAGCGGAACGGGAAGGGAAGGAGCAGGAGCGGGAAGGGAAGGAGAAGGAGCTGGAAGGGAAGGAGCGGGACGGGAAAGGGAAGGAGCGGGACGGGAAGGGAAGGAGCGGGACGGGAAGGGAAGGAGCGGGACGGGGAAGGGAAGGGAAGGAGCGGGAAGGGAAGGGAAGGAGCAGGACGGGAAGGGAAGGGAAGGAGCGGGAAGGGAAGGAGCGGGACGGGAAGGGAAGGAGCTGGAAGGGAAGGAGCGGGACGGGAAGGGAAGGGAAGGAGCGGGATGGGAAGGGAAGGAGCGGGAAGGGAAGGAGCGGGACGGGAAGGGAAGGGAAGGAGCGGGACGGGAAGGGAAGGAGCTGGAAGGGAAGGAGCGGGACGGGAAGGGAAGGAGCGGGACGGGAAGGGAAGGAGCGGGACGGGAAGGGAAGGAGCGGAACGGGAAGGGAAGGAGCGGAACGGGAAGGGAAGGAGCAGGAACGGGAAGGGAAGGAGCAGGAACGGGAAGGGAAGGAGCAGGAGCGGGAAGGGAAGGAGAAGGAGCTGGAAGGGAAGGAGCGGGACGGGAAAGGGAAGGAGCGGGACGGGAAGGGAAGGAGCGGGACGGGAAGGGAAGGAGCGGGACGGGGAAGGGAAGGGAAGGAGCGGGAAGGGAAGGGAAGGAGCAGGACGGGAAGGGAAGGGAAGGAGCGGGAAGGGAAGGAGCAGGACGGGAAGAGAAGGGCGAGTGCCCCGTGCAGACCGCGTGGCCGTCCTGTTTATGCGGCCGGGAAAGAACGCCTCACTCTCCGCTCTCCGAGCCCACTTCCCTGCACCGCCCCCGCAAGCATCCACTCTCCTGCCCGTCAGGGAGCTGCTTTCCACCCGACAACCCATCTCCGATGGGAGGGAGAGGCGTGAGCACCTGCCAGCAACCAGGCAGGCGGGCGGGGGAGAGGGCTGGTCAGTGTCCCCTGTTCCCTGAATCTGAATTGCAAAATGTAAGCACTTTAGGGCAACCTGGCAGGAGGGAGCAGAGTCTGGTTTTAGTGAGCAAGGACCCGGGGTCCTAGCCATCCCCGCCTCCCCGTCCTTCTGGGGCGAGCTCCCTGCCTGGGCCGCCGCTTTCCTTGCTGAGTGGGGGTGGTGGTGGAGGTGGATTGGGGGGGGGTCCAGCCACAGCAATTCTGATTGCTCAGCAGGCCTGGCTCTGTGCAGATGGAGCTGGAGCCGAGAGGGGCCTGGGCGGAGAGCAAACAGCAAAGTCGGGAGGGTGTGCGGCTCACCACAGGGCAGTGTGGGTAGCGCTGCTCAGCTGTCCTTGTAGCAGGCTGTGAACCTGTGTGAGAACCTGCTGCATGTGTGTGCGTTGCAAAGCCGTGTGAGGAGCCTGCTGCATGTGTGTGTGTGTGCTGCAGAGCCGTGTGAGAAGCCTGCTGCATGTGTGTGTGTGTGCTGCAGAGCCGTGTGAGGAGCCTGCTGCATGTGTGTGCACTACAGAGCCATGTGAGAAGCCTGCTGCATGTGTGTGTGCGCTGCAGAGCCGTGTGAGAAGCCTGCTGCATGTGTGTGCACTGAGGAGCCATTAGAGGAGTCTGCTGCATGTGTGTGCGCTACAGAGCCGTGTGAGAAGCCTGCTGCATGTGTGTGCGCTGCAGAGCCATTAGAGGAGTCTGCTGCATGTGTGTGTGCTGCAGAGCCGTGTGAGAAGCCCGCTGCATGTGTGTGCACTGCAGAGCCGTGTGAGAAGCCTGCTGCATGTGTGTGTGCGCTGCAGAGCCGTGTGAGAAGCCTGCTGCATGTGTGTGCACTGCAGAGCCCGTGTGAGAAGCTTGCTGCATGTGTGTGTACTGCAGAGCCCGTGTGAGAAGCCTGCTGCATGTGTGTGCACTGCAGAGCCATTAGAGGAGTCTGCTGCATGTGTGTGCACTGCAGAGACATTAGAGGAGTCTGCTGCATGTGTGTGCACTGCAGAGCCGTGTGAGAAGCCTGCTGCATGTGTGTGCGCTGCAGAGCCGTGTGAGAACCTGCTGCATGTGTGGGTACTGCAGAGCCGTGTGAGAAGCCTGCTGCATGTGTGTGTACTGCAGAGCCGTGTGAGAAGCCCGCTGCATGTGTGTGCACTGCAGAGCCGTGTGAGAAGCCTGCTGCATGTGTGTGCGCTGCAGAGCCGTGTGAGAAGCCTGCTGCATGTGTGTGTGCTGCAGAGCCGTGTGAGAAGCCTGCTGCATGTGTGTGCGCTGCAGAGCCGTGTGAGAAGCCTGCTGCATGTGTGTGCGCTGCAGAGCCGTGTGAGAAGCCTGCTGCATGTGTGTGTGCTGCAGAGCCGTGTGAGAAGCCCGCTGCATGTGTGTGCACTGCAGAGCCGTGTGAGAAGCTTGCTGCATGTGTGTGCGCTGCAGAGCCGTGTGAGAAGCCTGCTGCATGTGTGTGTGCTGCAGAGCCGTGTGAGAAGCCTGCTGCATGTGTGTGTACTGCAGAGCCGTGTGAGAAGCCTGCTGCATGTGTGTGCACTGCAGAGCCATTAGAAGAGTCTGCTGCATGTGTGTGTGCTGCAGAGCCGTGTGAGAAGCCCGCTGCATGTGTGTGCACTGCAGAGCCGTGTGAGAAGCCTGCTGCATGTGTGTGCACTGCAGAGCCATTAGAAGAGTCTGCTGCATGTGTGTGTGCTGCAGAGCCGTGTGAGAAGCCCGCTGCATGTGTGTGCACTGCAGAGCCGTGTGAGAAGCCTGCTGCATGTGTGTGCACTGCAGAGCCGTGTGAGAACCTGCTGCATGTGTGTGTACTGCAGAGCCGTGTGAGAACCTGCTGCATGTGTGTGTACTGCAGAGCCGTGTGAGAAGCCCGCTGCATGTGTGTGCACTGCAGAGCCGTGTGAGAAGCTTGCTGCATGTGTGTGCGCTGCAGAGCCGTGTGAGAAGCCTGCTGCATGTGTGTGTGCTGCAGAGCCGTGTGAGAAGCCTGCTGCATGTGTGTGCACTGCAGAGCCGTGTGAGAAGCCTGCTGCATGTGTGTGCACTGCAGAGCCGTGTGAGAACCTGCTGCATGTGTGTGTACTGCAGAGCCGTGTGAGAACCTGCTGCATGTGTGTGTACTGCAGAGCCGTGTGAGAAGCCCGCTGCATGTGTGTGCACTGCAGAGCCGTGTGAGAAGCTTGCTGCATGTGTGTGCGCTGCAGAGCCGTGTGAGAAGCCTGCTGCATGTGTGTGTGCTGCAGAGCCGTGTGAGAAGCCTGCTGCATGTGTGTGTACTGCAGAGCCGTGTGAGAAGCCTGCTGCATGTGTGTGCACTGCAGAGCCATTAGAAGAGTCTGCTGCATGTGTGTGTGCTGCAGAGCCGTGTGAGAAGCCTGCTGCATGTGTGTGTGCTGCAGAGCCGTGTGAGAAGCCTGCTGCATGTGTGTGTACTGCAGAGCCCGTGTGATAACCTGCTGCATGTGTGTGCGCTGCAGAGCCGTGTGAGAAGCCCGCTGCATGTGTGTGCACTGCAGAGCCGTGTGAGAAGCTTGCTGCATGTGTGTGCGCTGCAGAGTCGTGTGAGAAGCCTGCTGCATGTGTGTGTGCTGCAGAGCCGTGTGAGAAGCCTGCTGCATGTGTGTGTACTGCAGAGCCGTGTGAGAAGCCTGCTGCATGTGTGTGCACTGCAGAGCCATTAGAAGAGTCTGCTGCATGTGTGTGTGCTGCAGAGCCGTGTGAGAAGCCTGCTGCATGTGTGTGCTCTGCAGAGCCGTGTGAGAAGCCTGCTGCATGTGTGTGTGCTACAGAGCCGTGTGAGAAGCTTGCTGCATGTGTGTGTGCTACAGAGCCCGTGCGAGAAGCCTGCTTCATGTGTGTGTGCTGCAGAGCCCGTGTGAGAAGCCTGCTGCATGTGTGTGTACTGCAGAGCCCGTGTGATAACCTGCTGCATGTGTGTGCGCTGCAGAGCCGTGTGAGAAGCCCGCTGCATGTGTGTGCACTGCAGAGCCGTGTGAGAAGCTTGCTGCATGTGTGTGCGCTGCAGAGTCGTGTGAGAAGCCTGCTGCATGTGTGTGTGCTGCAGAGCCGTGTGAGAAGCCTGCTGCATGTGTGTGTACTGCAGAGCCGTGTGAGAAGCCTGCTGCATGTGTGTGCACTGCAGAGCCATTAGAAGAGTCTGCTGCATGTGTGTGTGCTGCAGAGCCGTGTGAGAAGCCTGCTGCATGTGTGTGCTCTGCAGAGCCGTGTGAGAAGCCTGCTGCATGTGTGTGTGCTACAGAGCCGTGTGAGAAGCTTGCTGCATGTGTGTGTGCTACAGAGCCCGTGCGAGAAGCCTGCTTCATGTGTGTGTGCTGCAGAGCCCGTGTGAGAAGCCTGCTGCATGTGTGTGCACTGCAGAGCCCGTGTAAGAAGCCTGCTGCATCTGTGTGTACTGCAGAGCCGTTTGAGAAGCCTGCTGCATGTGTGTGCGCTGCAGAGCCGTGTGAGAAGCCTGCTGCATGTGTGTGCACTGCAGAGCCATTAGAGGAGTCTGCTGCATGTGTGTGCACTGCAGAGCCGTGTGAGAAGCCTGCTGCATGTTTGTGTGCTGCAGAGCCGTGTGAGAAGCCTGCTGCATGTGTGTGCCCTGCAGAGCCCGTGCGAGAAGCCTGCTTCATGTGTGTGTACTGCAGAGCCCGTGTGAGAAGCTTGCTACATGTGTGTGTGCTGCAGAGCCGTGTGAGAACCTGCTGCATGTCTGTGTGTACTGCAGAGCCGTGTGAGAAGCCTGCTGCATGTGTGTGCGCTGCAGAGCCGTGTGAGAAGCCTGCTGCATGTGTGTGCACTACAGAGCCGTGTGAGAAGCCTGCTGCATGTGTGTGCACTACAGAGCCGTGTGAGAAGCCTGCTGCATGTGTGTGCACTACAGAGCCGTGTGAGAAGCCTGCTGCATGTGTGTGCGCTGCAGAGCCGTGTGAGAAGCCTGCTGCATGTGTGTGCGCTGCAGAGCCGTGTGAGAAGACTGCTGCATGTGTGTGCACTGCAGAGCCATTAGAGGAGTCTGCTGCATGTGTGTGCGCTGCAGAGCCGTATGAGAATCCCGCTGCATGTGTGTGCACTGCAGAGCCGTGTGAGAAGCCTGCTGCATGTGTGTGTGCGCTGCAGAGCCGTGTGAGAAGCCTGCTGTATGTGTGTGTGCGCTGCAGAGCCGTGTGAGAAGCCTGCTGCATGTGTGTGCACTGCAGAGCCATTAGAGGAGTCTGCTGCATGTGTGTGCGCTGCAGAGCCATGTGAGAAGCCTGCTGCATGTGTGTGTGCTGCAGAGCCGTGTGAGAAGCCCGCTGCATGTGTGTGCACTGCAGAGCCGTGTGAGAAGCTTGCTGCATGTGTGTGTGCTGCAGAGCCGTGTGGGAAGCATGCTGCATGTGTGTGTGCTGCAGAGCCGTGTGAGAAGCCTGCTGCATGTGTGTGTGCTGCAGAGCCGTGTGAGAAGCCGGCTGCATGTGTGTGTACTGCAGAGCCGTGTGAGAAGCCTGCTGCATGTGTGTGCACTGCAGAGCCATTAGAAGATTCTGCTGCATGTGTGTGCGCTGCAGAGCCATGTGAGAAGCCTGCTGCATGTGTGTGTACTGCAGAGCCCATGTGAGAAACTTGCTGCATGTGTGTGCGCTGCAGAGCCGTGTGAGAAGCCTGCTGCATGTGTGTGCGCTGCAGAGCCGTGTGAGAAGCCTGCTGCATGTGTGTGCGCTGCAGAGCCGTGTGAGAAGCCTGCTGCATGTGTGTGTGCGCTGCAGAGCCGTGTGAGAAGCCTGCTGCATGTGTGTGCACTGCAGAGCCATTAGAGGAGTCTGCTGCATGTGTGTGCGCTGCAGAGCCGTATGAGAATCCCGCTGCATGTGTGTGCACTGCAGAGCCGTGTGAGAAGCCTGCTGCATGTGTGTGTGCGCTGCAGAGCCATGTGAGAAGCCTGCTGCATGTGTGTGTGCGCTGCAGAGCCGTGTGAGAAGCCTGCTGCATGTGTGTGCACTGCAGAGCCATTAGAGGAGTCTGCTGCATGTGTGTGTGCTGCAGAGCCGTGTGAGAAGCCCGCTGCATGTGTGTGCACTGCAGAGCCGTGTGAGAAGCCTGGTGCATGTGTGTGTACTGCAGAGCCGTGTGAGAAGCCCGCTGCATGTGTGTGCACTGCAGAGCCGTGTGAGAAGCTTGCTGCATGTGTGTGTGCTGCAGAGCCCGTGCGAGAAGCCTGCTTCATGTGTGTGTACTGCAGAGCCCGTGTGAGAAACTTGCTGCATGTGTGTGTGCTGCAGAGCCGTGTGAGAACCTGCTGCATGTGTGTGCACTGCAGAGCCGTGTGAGAACCTGCTGCATGTGTGTGTGTACTGCAGAGCCGTGTGAGAAGCTTGCTGCATGTGTGTGTGCTGCAGAGCCGTGTGAGAAGCTTGCTGCATGTGTGTGTGCTGCAGAGCCGTGTGAGAACCTGCTGCATGTGTTGCGTTGCAGAGCCGTGTGAGAAGCCCGCTGCATGTGTGTGCGCTGCAGGAGGTGCCTTGGTCCGTGGGGGGACTTACGCTGCTCCCAGTCCCCTGTATGTGAAGCGCCTGCAGGCTAGCGGCGTTCTCTGTCCCCCTTTCCCAGCCGAGGGCCTCAGTGGCTCGTGTGTCTGACTGTTCAGGCCCCTACGGGACTTTGGCCTCCCCTCTTGGGAGGATTCCACGGACTCTGAGCCCATCGGATGCAGGAGGGGCCGCCTTTGCAGCTCCCCTGGTGAGTCCTAGGAGGTGGGGTACCTGCTGCCCCACCTCCAGCGACGAGGACAGCGACGACATGACACTACCAGCCCCTTCTCAGCCCTCACGTCCCGGCTGCCTTTTGCCTGTTATTTCCCTGCACCTCGCCAATCCCAGGGATTGGAGGCAATGGCAGGCTCACCAAGCAGACCTGGAGCCGAAGCCACAGCCCGGAGCCTGTGCAAGTTCAGACAGCTGGGGAGGAAGCCCCGGGACCCCGAACTGCCTGCGCCCTGAATTCTAAGGAGTTTTCTGGCTTTTGTTTTTGTCTGAAAAATTTTCATTAGCTGCCAGGCCAGTGTTGCTCAGTGGTTGAGCGTCGGCCTATGAACTGGGACATCACGGTTGATTCACGGTCAGGGCACATGCCCGGGTGGCAGGCTCGGTCCCCAGGGGTGCGGGGGGTGTGCAGGAGGCAGCCAATCGGCCTCATCGGCGTGAAAAAGATCGCCATTAACTCACCAATCACTCCTGCATTATCCCCCCCTTTTCCCCCATTTCCCCTGGTTGCCTGGTCGCTTGTTCACTCTGAATCGGGTCTACAGTTCTCATGGCCTGGAGGCCTTTTAATCCTCTCCACTCTCCCTCCCAGGACGTTCCGGTGGGAACCCTTTCCCAGCCCAGCCAGAGGGAGCGTCAGACCTGCCGATGTCTCCGTTTTGAAGGTTTAATCACGTGTGATGACACCTCGGGTCGGAACATTCCTGGAAAAGTGAGCTCTCCTGCAGAACTCAAGGTCCGTCACCGGTGTCTCTGAGGAGGTTGTGAATGGGGTTCGATCGCAGCCGAGTCACAGGGTGGGTCCAGCCCAGGCTCTGAAGGGTCCGAGGGAGACAGTTACCCACCCACCGGGACTGTGGGCAGCTGCCAGCCTGCCCTCTTCTGTCCGTGTCCCCACCCACACGTGATTGCTCCTCTGTGTCAGGGAGGAAATTGGTGACTTATCAGTGAATGATGAACACAATCGATAGGACGTATCTCCTGTGGCATTGGGTTCTGGGCTCTTATAGTAGACAAGAGGCCCAGTGCATGGAATCGTGCACAGGTAGGGTCCCCAGGCCTAGCCTGTGATCGGGGCCATCTTCTACCCGCTCACCAGTCCCCCCAGTCCCATTCCACCGCCCCCCGCCCAATTCACTGTGGTTCTCTGATCACAGCATGGCTCCGCTTCCCCGGAGCCTGTAGGCTGGGGGGAGGGACCGAGAGGTTGGTCATTACGCCCGCTAACCACTCACCTCAGTTCACCATGGTTCCCTGTTTGCCATGCTTCAATTGGAGCCTGCGGGCCAGGGGGGCGGGGATGGGCGCGGGGAGGGACCAAGAGGTGGTCAATGCACCTCATGGCGCCTGGTCAAGTGGTTGTTCTGGTCATCACACTTATGGCCTTTTATTATATAGGACGGTGGGGATCCAGAACAATTCCTAGCCTGCAACCTGTAACATAAATCGATGGAAGAATGATGGCTGTGCAGCCTGAATGTCTGTTTCACTCCGTCCCCGCACCCCTACTAGATTATCTGAGAAGAACCGTAGTGTGGAGAGAATGCTACAGTGCATGTCACCCGCACCCTGCAATCGTTAACACCTGGGTACGACGGCCGCCGGTAAACACATCCCTTACGTGATGCAGCGTTCACGACCTTCGGCTCGGAGGTGAGCCCCTGTGGTCTGAGGTTTCCTGCGTCGGCTGGGCTTAACTGCAGTGGCCGTGAGTGTTAACGGCAGGTAGATCGGACAGAAGTGTGCTCTCATTCACCCTGATTGGTACAGATTTTAAAGGCCACATTAGCATTTTAAATGCACATGGTATTTTTGCCTATATGTGATCAGACAAGACAGCAATTCTGAAACATGGAGGCCTCATTTCTGCACACGCCCTCATGCCCGTGGGACGGAACGCTGTTCCCACAAGAACAGAAGCCCATGGGAGGAGATAATGCCCCGCTGTGTCCTTAGCCGATAGCCGCGCTTCTGGCTAAGCCGGCGGCACGGGGCCTCTCGGTGGGAGAGAGGAGATAAGGGCTGACAGTGTTAGCTCAGCCAGGGTCTCCTCTTGGCAAAGTCCACAGCACCAGCTCTTCACGTGCAGGCCAGGCTCCGTCTTCCTCAAAGGACACGGATCCGTGACTTCTCATCTCTGGAAGAAATGGGCCTATTCATGTTGTTCCCCAAGTCTCTTTCCTCTGCCGCGTGGACACTTTCTTTTGTCCTGTTCTCAATCCCTGAGTTTATCTTGACGAGCTTGGCCGAGGGGAATGCTGTGGAATCTGTGTCTGTCACACCTACAGGGCTTTCTCTCTAGGAACTTGGAATCTCTATATATAAAAATCCCATGGCCGTAACACCGTAACGACCAAACAACCAGTCGCCAGGAGGTGCATTGATGGGTCTTGCATGGTGGGTCTGGGGTCTTGGGTGATTTCGGCTCACGCGGCGTGGCCCACAGGCTCCGATCGCAGCAAGGCTGGCGGCCGGTGGGTGGGCAGGGTGGCAGGCGGGTGGGTTGGCGAGGCGGGTGTGGCTGGGTGTGCATGGGTGGGCGGAGCTGCGAGCACAGCGAGGCGTGCACGGGTGGGCAGGGCCACATGATTTTGTGCGCTGGGCTTCTAGCATAGAAATAAAAGAGCATTAGCAGGGTTTCAGGAGAACTTAGGAGATGAGTATGTTGTTAGGTGACTCTCAAAACATCACTATCTTTTGTTTCTGCCTGAAAAAACAATGTGTCTGTGAGATACCCTTCCACGGTAACCTTCCATGCGTCCGTTTTACAGTTTTCAGAGTTTTGGCAGTAGTATCGTCAGTCTTCAATTAAACACACACACACACACACACACACACATACAGACACACACACACACACACCTCTACCTATTAATGTGCTTCACATGTAAGCCCAGCCCCACACATGTACAACCTCCCCCCCTACCCTTGACCCCGCCAGGTGGTACACGTGTTGCAATCGATGAACCTACATGGGTGTGTCATCGTCACTGGAGCCTGTGGCTGCCACTGGGTTCCACCCTAGTGCTGTGCGTCCCGTGGGCTTGGACAGACACGTATGATGTGTCCACCATGCTAGTGTCATGTGAGTGGCCACTGCCCTAAGCTCTGGGCTCCACTCGCCCCTCCCTCACCCTCCCTCCCAGTCCCTGTCTTAAGCCCATCAGGTCAGAAGGGAACCTATCAGAGAAAAAGACTCTGTGCCACAAAGAAGTGGCCAGAAAGAGCTAGAAAAACGCAGCTCTGCTTCTAGGAACCGGAAAGAGCATCACAGAGTCGGTCATGGTCGCGTTGGACCGGAGAGAAAAAGGGAGAGATCCCAGGTCGTGAACGTGGGGGGCCCCCCAGACTGTACCCAGAAAGCGCTTCAGGTGGCTCGGCCGTCAGAAAACATGGACCGTGCAGGACAGTTTCCTGCAAGAAAAGGGGGCGGGTCTGAGGAGGAAGGAAGAGATTAGGGGACAATGGGGAGGGGTCGGCGCCCCACGCGCGGGCGGCAGCCTCGGAGAGGCCGTGGCAGCTTGGGCAGGAGGATGGCATGAGCCATGTGCGTTTTGTCATGACCACTTTATGGGGGAGAACCCCGAGGCAAAAGCTCGAAGCCGAGGATCCGATAGGAGCGAGGACAACAGGGCGGGGAGAGATTTCACGCACGAGGCGAGCCCCCGCTCATGGGGCTGGTTATTCCTGCACCGTCTTCCCGGATGAGAGACACACGGCCCGTGGGCGCGATTGGAGCGTTTGGCTGTGGTTTTGCCTTTCCCTGCGTATTCCTCTGCTCTCGGTAACCACCGACGGACCTGAGTAGAACATAAGACACCGTAGTTTGATATATAAAAATGCAACCCCCCCCAAAAAAAAATACCAAACAGAACAATCTAGAACCTGAGACACACTCTCACGTGATTGCAGGGAAAAGCATGTACCGCCTGGCTCTGTCCCTTCCCGTCTCCGTGACCGTGGGAAGGGCCCTGGCCCTCCGGGGACCCGGGAGCCCCTCTCTGTCTCCCTCCACTGCCGGCAACTTCCCATCGACGGGATGCCTGCAACTGGGGATCAAACCCACAACCGGGGCATGGGCCCCGACCAGGAATCAAACCAGGACCTCCTGGGTCATAGGTCATGCTCAACCACGGAGCCACATGGGCCGGGCTTTCTTATTAAGGACAGTTTTTCCCCTCCTGGGTGATTTTAATGAAAATGTAAAATTCTTAGTCCAGGAGGAAGTGTAGGTTTCGTGTTCTTGTTACAATGACCGGCTCTCAAGCCACCCAGATCCTCGTGGATACTGACTGTCGAGAATTCGGTGGCGTCTAACAATCCGACATAAGGAAGCCGAACTGCGGCGAAGCTAATACTGCTGTAACCCCGGACGTCTATGTAGACCTGGGCAGTTTGATAAGAGCTTAGAGTTTGGAAATTGGGGTCTGTTCAGGACAAAAGCAAAGCCTGACAGAATGTGTTTTCGCATCTGAGGCCTCTGGTTCTGCGAATGACCCTCGCCGTGCGCCCCTCGGTTCTCCGTGACAGCGTCACGTGGCTCCTCGTCAGACGTCCCGTTTCTCGGTCCCTCAGCCTTCCCTTCGTTGTCTTTCCTCGTGTGTTTCTTGTGCGTTTCCCTCTCCCAGCCCCGGGCTGGACGGTGGATGTGCCGAGACGCGTAAATCACAGCACACAATGAGCACCTCCGCGTTCAAAGGTCCCCCCGTCCAGCAGAGGCGAGAAGCACTTGACAATGAGCAGGAGACTTCATAAATACCGCCTGCCTCCCGGCTCCCGGCCCTGCAAATAGCAGGGGTCAACCACTCAGTAAATGAACGAGGGCCGATCCGTCCCCGGGCACTCTCGCTGCTGAAATGTACGAAGCGCCTTCGATGGGAAAAAGTCGCAGGGCATCCTGCTAATAGAAATGGGAGGAGCGCCGGAGAGACTTGAGCTGGAAATACGGCACCTCTGGGCACGGATGTCCCCCTCCTGCATGCTTATCTGCCCGATAGAACCTTTCTCTGGCGTCGGGCAAAGGTTTCCTGAGAGGGATTAATTCCGGGGAGCCTTTGGGGTTTTCCGTTTGTCCCGTGGTACCCGTGTCCTCCGGGGACCGCGCTCCAGGCCCAGTGCTCTGTGTGCAGACACACGCCACGCGGATGGGTGACGCTCCTGTTGTTTTTGTAACCTAATTAGGCAGCACTTAATATTAACTCTTCTCGACTCACATTAATACGTGCAATTTACAAATTAGCGTCCGCTCTGATCTGCGAATGGAAGTTAATTAGAAAGTCCCAATTCAGCGCCTCCGAAAGAGGCCAAAGCGCTTTGCATAGAAATAGCCTATTTAGCCGTCACAGTCTCCCCCAGGCTCCTGGTAAACAAGGTTCCTGTGCGCTGTCCTCCCGTCAGAGCGAAGGGAGAGCATCTGCGAAGGTGGGGAGGCCTCAGACAGCGACCACAGCGCCTTTCCCCTAAGCACCTGGGCCTGAGACGCGTGAGCTTGTGGGCTCACTGTCCGGCAACAAAATTCAATAATTTGAAAAACTACACTGGTTTATCAGTGGAAAGCAAGATGGTTTAGGGAAGAGTCCAGAAATGATAAGTGCACGGCAATCTGTGGAGACCCCCCACGTTATTGTTAGTTCTTCTTCCTTCTTCAGGAATTTAAAAGTTAAAAAAAAAAAGCAAAGAGTTATCTGAGAGAGTAACAAAGGTATAGCTAACAGAAATTTATTATCCTATATAATAGAAGCCTAAGATGCAAATCGACCAAACAGCAGAACAACTGTTAGGCGGGGGGCAGGGCCAGTGAACAGATGGGGCAGGCCAGCCAAGGCGGGTGCCAGCGGGCAGAGGGAGGGGACGGTGATCTGGGGTGGTGGTGACTGGCGGCAATGGAGGGGCGATGGGGGGGGTGGGGCTGGCTCCTTGCCGGCCGGCACTGTCCCCCGATTGGCCTGCTGGTTGCCTCCCGCAGGGGGAGGCCAGATGGCAGCTTAGACTGCAGGCTCTGAGGGCTTCCATACTGCAAGAGGGCACAGGCCGGGTTGAGGGGTCCCCCCCCCCCCCCCGCCAGTGCATGAATTTCCATGCACCGGGCCTCTAGTTTAAAATATAAGATTATGGCCCTGACCGGTTTGGCTCAGTGGATAGAGCGTCGGCCTGCGGACTGAAGGGTCCCGGGTTCGATTCCGGTCAAGGGCATGTACCTTGGTTGCGGGCACATCCCCAGTGGGAGGCGTGCAGGAGGCAGCTGATGGATGTTTCTCTCTCATTGATGTTTCTAACTCTCTATCCCTCTCCCTTCCTCTCTGTAAAAAATCAATAAAATGTATTTAAAAAATATATGTAAGATTATGAATAGGTGAGTCAAACAATCAAGGGGAATTCTACGTCAGAGCACGCTACAGGACGGCTTCCACGTGGATGGAATAAAGCACCCGCACCACCTGCTCAGGGCGTGCAGACAGAGTGTGCCGTGCAATTCACTCCCCGGAAACCGGAAATCTAAGAGAGCTTCTCTAGTTTCACAGAGACCATGGCGACCCCCTTCACACGGAGTACAGGGATTTTATTTATTTATTTATTTTTGCTTTTGTTTTTTTAAATATGTTTTATTGATTTTTTACAGAGAGGAAGGGAGAGAGAGAGAGAGTTAGAAACATCGATGACAGAGAAACATCCATCAGCTGCCTCCTGCACGCCTCCTACTGGGGATGTGCCCGCAACCAAGGTACATGCCCTTGACCGGAATCGAACCTGGGACCCTTCAGTCCGCAGGCTGACGCTCTATCCACTGAGCCAGACCGGTCAGGCCGGAGTACAGGGATTTTAGACACTGTTTCTGAGAACTTTCCAGAACAAGGCAGGAATGTTTCCGAGCGTAGGCCCGGACAGAGGGCGCAGTGGGCCCCCAGGTGTTTCAGGCGTGGCGATAAGACATGGACATGGACGAAGGAGGAGAAAATGGCAATAAAGAAACGGATCTCATCGTCCGCAGGAGACACGTTACCTGGTCTTCCAATTAAATGTAATTAGCAAAATAGTGAGATAATCTATTTACAAGCTTAAAAAAATGTAGCTAAAATTTCTGGATACATAATCAATTTGCAAAAAAGCTGTAGATACACTAACTTTAGGAAGAAAAACACCCGAAAAAAGAAAACTTTTACAAAAGCTACAATAAAAAAGAAAAGAAATTAACGTCATAAAGTATGCACTAACATTTATAGGGAACATTTTAAATTGTATGAAGGGATATTAAAGGTGATCTAAATAAATAAAAGCAATTACATTTCTATTGAATTCCAAATGCAATGCAATTTCAATAAAAATTTCTGTAATAGGTTTTAGCAGGGAAGTTGAAAACCGAATCTTAATATCTATGTAATCCTACAATTTGTCTTTTTCTACAGTCTGTAGCCTAAAATACATAAATATCCAAGACAATTCAAAAGCGAGGTTCAAAGGAGGTGAAGTAACGCCACTAAATACCTATCTATATAGAAGCCTAAGTGACCGTCACAAGTGAATGGATGACTGAACAGGCTGTGTGGGGCGACCAGACCAGCAGGGGGGTTAGTGAGGGGCAACCAAACGACTGAACAGCAGGCTGCATGGGGCGACCAGACCAGGAGGGGGGGCAGTCAGGGGCAACCAGGCCAGTGGAGGGGGGGTGCAGTTTGGGACAATCAGGCCGACAGGCAGAGGCAGTTAGGGGTGACCAGGTTGGCAGGCAGAGGTGGTTAGGGGTGATCAGGCTGGCAGGCAGCGGCAGTTAGGGGTGATCAGGCAGGCAGGCAGGTGAGTGGTTAGGAGCCAGCGGTCCAGGATTGTGAGAGGGATGTCCGACTGCCAGTTTGATCAGGCCTAAACCAGCAGTCGGACATCCCCTGAGGGGTGCTGGATTGGAGAGGGTGCAGGCTGGGCTGAGGGGACCCCTGTGCATGAATTTCATGCACCGGGCCTCTAGTTAACATATAAAAAATAGTAAAACTGCATGGCATTGTGTACATGGAATCCGTGCTTTTTTAAGTGAGTGTTTCATTGTTTTAATGAAATACATATAAATTTCCAGTACTTTTAAGCAGTATTCTATCAGCCTTTAGATATTTTAGTAGGTCCACATTAAATTTTCAAGAGTAACATAATTTTATTAAATTAACAAAGTACAGACCTCCAATAGTGTCATTTCAGACGCCGGACCCCTTCAGGGTGGAGAGACTGGCCACTGAGGTCTATTGTCGATGCCACACCTGGGGAAGGTTGACCTTTGAGAAGATAATGTAAGAGGCTGATGCTTTGTGAGCTTGACATTCTGAAAGCTGGAGAAAAATATACGAATGAAAGGACATTTTGTGTCGTTTAACGTTCTGTTAAATACATTTTTTTGAGAATTTCTCGCCGAACTAGACATTGGAGATAAAGAGGCAGTCGGACCCCTTTAACGTCAGGTGCTGAGTGATGCTCTCCTCCTGCAAGCCCAGAGCAGCCTGGTCCTCCTGCGCTGCCCCCTGCTGGGCGCTCCTCTCTCTGCAGCAACGGTGGGAGGGACGGGTCAGACACAAATTAGGGATTTTCTGGAATGCCCCCAAAAGTTTATTCCAGAAGAGAAGAAAGCTCAATCTTATCAGCATTTTGCCCCCGACTCCCCCAGGCTCATTTCATCTCACAAGGGTCCCTAGAATCGTACCACAGTCAATGCTCAGCTCCGTGGGACTTTTTTTAGTCAGTCTATTCATCCTATAGAATAAAAGGCTAATGTGCAAATCGACTGAACGGTGGCACAACTGGTCGCTATGACGTGCACCTACCACCAGGGGGCAGATGCTCAACACAGGAGCTGCCCCCTGGTGGTCAGTGTGTTCCCACACGGGGAGCGCTGCTCAGCCAGAAGCCAGCTGACGGCTGGCGAGCGCAGCGGTGGTGGTGAGAGCCTCTCCCGCCTCCGTGGCAGCGCTAAGATGGCTTAGGCCCATGGGGAGCGGGCCTAAGCCATCAGTTGGACATCCCCTGAGGGCTCCCAGACTGTGAGACGGCGCAGGCCGGGCTGAGGGCCCCCCTGAGTGCACGAATTTCATACACGGGGCCTCTAGTCCTATATAATGAAAGGGTAATATGCAAATAGACTGAACGGCAGAACAACTGAACAACCAATCAAAGCATAATATGCTAATGATATGCTAAAGCTGCTCAGTCACTCACTATGATGTGCACTGACCACCAGGGGGCAGACAGTCAACTGGTCGACCAGTCGCTATGATGTGCACTGACCACCAGGGGGCAGACAGTCAACTGGTCGACCAGTCGCTATGATGTGCACTGACCACCAGGGAATAGATGCTCCAACCCGTAGGTTAGCTTGCTGCTGGGGTCCGGCCGATCAGGACTGAGCGAGATGGCCCGGACCTGCCCTGAAGCCCTCCCGTGTTCTCTCCCCGGCCCGATTGTGCACTGGTGGGGTCCCTCAGCCTGGCCTGCACCCTCTTGCAATCCGGGACCCCTTGAGGGATGTCAGAGAGCCAGTTTCAGCCCGATTCCGCAGGCCACTCCCCTTGGGAGGGTGCCAGACACAGGGCTCATGGCTGGCGAGCACTGCTGTGGCAACATAAGTCTCTCCTGATTGATCGGAACCGATTGGGCAAGAGCCCGTGGCAGGCTCAGTGGGGCCGGGATGAGCGGGAGCCGCAGGTAGGAGCTGCAGGCTGCATTGGACTGCGGGTTTCAGCCCGATCCCTGCAGGCCACCCAGAGGGACCCCACCCATGCACGAATTCGTGCACCGGGCCTCTAGTTTCTAGATAAGAAAGCTGGGACGTGGGACGTCGCTTAGTAATGTGAACCCGCTTGTCTTAGAAGCATCAAACCTGTGCCCAGTCCTGTAACTAACGCCCACGATTTTGCTGGCATACTGTTCGCCCCAAAACTAGAAAGAGCCGTAACCTTCAGGGATGTAGTCCCAAGTCTTGGGGCCCTTGACGTTGGTATTTGACCTTTCATCTCAGCGGATCTAGACCCTTACATAGGCACTGACCGCCGGACTCCCTCCAGCCAGGGGACTGGGGCAGGAAGAGGGAGCGCTCGGTGCCTCCGACCAAACGCCGGAGGGACGCTGGGACGCCCTCCGACCCCGGGACACGCGCTCATCCTGTTGATGGACTGAACCTTCGCAGTGAAGACAGACTCAGCCGTGATGGTGGTGAAGGCCGAGGACGAGGCAAACGTGAAAAGTCTGGTTCGAACCCTCCTCAAGCTCATTATCTTCTTTTGTTGTAAGTTTTTGAATATTTCCTGGCTCCTGATAGAAATCGGACGTCACTGAGGAGGGGTTTAGGGGCCTTAGACTGAACATTTTGGGGGCGTGTCTTTCATTTCTGTGTCAGGGTGAATGATGGGCTACGTGGAGTGGGTGCTCGACTATGGAATAAACAGTAAAGGATGTGGGATGGAGCCCGGCCAGTGTGGCTCAGTGGTTGAGCGTCGACCTATGAACCAGGAGGTCACAGTTCCATTCCCGGGTCAGGGCACACGCCCCGGTTATGGGCTTGATCCCCAGCAGTGGGGCGTGCAGGAGGCAGCCGATCCATGATTCTCTCTCATCATTGATGTTCCTCTCTCTCTCTCTCCCTCTCCCTTCCTCTCTGACATCAATACCAATATATATTTTTTAAAGAAACGAACGTGGATGGAGCTGGTGGCCAGAACAGCAGCCTCTGTGCCTCGCCGCTCCCCTCAGCCCTACGGCTGTCACGTCGAGCATCGTTCTGTGACATGTGCCCCGCTCGAAACTGCTCCCGGGTGGGATGTCTTGGGTGGGATTTCCTGTTGCACCACAATGACCCCCACCCCCTTCCTGTCAACCACGAAGACACCCACACGAGGAAGGAGACACTGGCCTCCCACACTCCCAGCTGCTCCTCGGATGATGTCCTAAAAGTACCCTCAGCTATTGGGCTGAAACTGGCCCCGAAGAGGCGTAGGATCGGGTCTTGTCCTTTGGATCCTGCCCGCTGTGGCAGAGTGACTGTGACGGTGAGACGCCCAGCCTCAGCCGTAGACGCCCCTTGCTTGGGGTGCAGGTCAGAGCTGACGAGGTGTCTTGGGGAGCTGAGACACGGGGTGCGTTTGGGGTGCGGGTGCCACAGGCACGGCAGGTGGCCCCCTCCTCTCCTGCTGGATAAACGGCCTCTGAGGCCAGGTAGGGCCCCTGCTCTCCTGGCGGTGGGACGGGAGGCCTTCGGGCTGAGACTGTGGCCCCGGAGCGGGTAGAAGACGTGGCTTAGCCGTCTGAGGGGCCCACCCTCTCCGCAGGGGTGCTCTGCTCTGTGGGCCGGGCCGGGTGTGAGAACGCGCCCTTTCCTAAGGGTCTGGAGAGGAAGGGCGCTTTCTGCCCTGCGACCCTGTGCGCCCGGCGTGTGTCTGCCCCCTCGGCAGCCGTGGGACAGGGTGTGGTGTCCGCTGCCCTGAAGTCTGCGGGCCACTCCTGGGTCTGAGAGCTAGTATGCATCGCTGTGGGGCCCAGCCGCCCCGAGGAGGCCCGAGGTACGGGGGGGGGGGGGGGGGGCGGCTCCGCATCGGCCGGCGGCACTGACCTGTTCCCTGTCCCCGGCCAGACAGCGTGTCTACCCATGCAGCCGTGCACATGGGAGCCGCATTGCCAGGCCCCATGCGTGTGCCCTGCTTGCCCCAGGGACATCTGGAGTCGTCATCCAGGAGGGGACTGTCCGTAGTGAAGTGATGTCTCCAGGGAGGAGGAGGAGTTGGCCTGTTGATAATACTGGCCAGGAAGGGGCAGTTCCTATCGCATTCTGGCAGCTGGCCATCTAAATTATTAATAAGAAAATTCCGGCTCTTAAACTGTGAATCTTCAACTACTAAAAAAATGATATATTCACGTAAAAAAAAATCTGTTCCCAATCTGTCTTCCTAGAGAAATCTTATAAAATCCAATTAAGTATCAAAAAGTAACTTAATACATTACAGACCTGTAGGTAATGCCACTGAACCCTCTGAGGAAAGAAAAAAAAATAGTCCTGTTTACTTTAGATATTTTTTGTATAGTGTTTTGTATTTCTAAATTATTCAAAATAGAATATACACAGTAATTTATAGATAGAAAAATAAAAATACAGGTAAGCAAAATTAAGAAAACAAATTCAGTGTTAATTCCACTAACCAGCCAATAGCTATGAACACATATGAGGCACATTATTTCAGAATTACTTCAGAATGTGTGCACACATGTGCACGCGCGCACACACACACACACACCCCTACCATTTTTAAAGGGATGTTTGTCCTAAGGCAGTGGTCGGCAAACTCCTTCGTCCACAGAGCCAAATATCAACAGGACAACGATTGAAATTTCTTTGGAGAGCCACATTTTTTAAACTTAAACGTCTCCTAACGCCACTTCTTCAAAACAGACTCTCCCAGGCCGTGGTATTTTGTGGAAGAGCCACCCTCAAGGGGCCAAAGAGCCGCATGTGGCTCGCGAGCCGCGGTTTGCCTACCACGGTCCTAAGGGATGTTAGAGTGAACTCTGTACCTGGATCTTTTGGTAAGCCTCTTTCCCACCATCTGTGTATTATCAGGGCCGAAGTGTTCACTGTTTCGTTAAAGAATACGTTTCATTGACTTTATTTTTTTATTTTTTATTTATTTTTTAAATATATTTTATTGATTTTTTACAGAGAGGAAGGGAGAGGGATAGAGAGCTAGAAACATCGATGAGAGAGAAACATCAATCAGCTGCCTCCTGCACACCTCCTACTGGGGATGTGCCCACAACCAAGGTACATGCCCTTGACCGGAATCGAACCTGGGACCCTTCAGTCCGCAGGCCGATGCTCTATCCACTGAGCCAAACCAGTTTTGGCACGTTTCATTGACTTTAAAGAGAGAGGAAGGGAGAGGGAGAGAGAGACATCGATGAGAGAGAAACGTGGACCACCTGCTCCTGCATGCCCCCTGCTGGGGACCGAGGCCACAGGACCGGGAATCCATCCAGAGACCGCATGTCTCCAGGGATGACGTCCAAGCGAGCCAGGGCTAGAGGTTTCAACGTGTAGTCTAAAAATAATTCTATTCTTACACTTCAAGAAGATGGATTGTCTTACAGGGGTTATAAATTTATGGTCAACCCTATTTATAGCCGTTTCTGAAGTCAGCGTACTTGAGTGTTCTCGCTGGATAACAATTCGTCCCAGACGAGCGAGCGAGCGGTCCCATCATTCTTGACGGGCCCGCGTGGGAGGTGGCTCGTGGCGCAAGACCCCAATCTCACCCTCAGCCCTGTGGATGCAAGTGTCTCTGAAATGAGTTACTTCATTCTCGCTCCCTCGCTGCCAGGAGGGCATCTCTGTGGCAGGATTCCTCCCGTGTCCGGAAGGGCAGGGAGCCCATGGTCAGGGGGTGCCAACGTGGCTCTGGGTCAGAGGCCACCCGAACCACCCCGCTCCCAGCCCTCTGGTCCCGATACCGCCGCCCTGCTCCTGGCACGGCGCGTGGCTTCCTCGCATCCTCGGTCCAGGGCGCCTTCACTGCGTTGTCTGCCCCTCCCTCCCCTGCCCCCTAGTAAATTTCTGAAGAGTTTTATAGCTCTGTTGGCGTGATTATTATTTCAGGACTAGAGGCCTGGTGCATGAAATTCGGAGAGGGTAGGGCCCCTGGGCCTGGCCTCCCCGCCTCCCCGCTTCCCCGCCTCCTCCTTCCCTTGCTCCCTCAGCACCCCGCCTATGCCACTGGTCTCCATGTTCCACTCCACCCCCTGGTGGTCAGTGCACATCATAGCGAGTGATCAAACTCCTGCTCCCCGGGTTGAACTCCCGAGCAGACAATTTGCATATTAGCCATATATATATATATATACACACACACACACACACACACACACACACTAGTAGCCCTGTGCATGAATCTGTGCACCAGTAGCTCGCCAGTAGCTTGCTGCTGCCCTCCTGTAGCTCTCCACCCGCTGCCCCACCTTCCTGTAGCTCCCTGTGCCCCCCCGCCATCCCCCCCTCATAGCTTGCTGCCCTGCCCCCTCCTGTAGCTCTCCGCCGCCCGCTTGAAGCTCGTTGCCCCACCCTCCTGCTGATCCATGATCTGGTTGTTACGCGGTTGGTTGTTACACTTCACGGCGTAGCGCCCATTTGCATAGGACCTCTTTATGAGACAGGATGGGTTACATGTCACAACGTAGATGACGCGGTGTTGTGAGGGAGCCGTCGTCACAGGCCCCATAGGGAAGGGGCCTCTCTTGCCTCCCGTGTTCTTGTCAGTTGGATGGGTTGTGTGCTCACATCACCGCAGGTTGGGCATTCCCATCATGAGTCACTAGGTGACGCTGGTTCTCACCCGAACCAGAGGGGGCGCCATTTCATCACTCTGGGGTCTGATAAGACGATAGCTCAATGATATCCCGAGGGCACGGGAGGCATCCTTGTGAAATGTGGGAAAAGTGCTGGATTGAATCTCATCTTCGGTCCTATTTTCACTTAACAGCTCTAGCAAGTCATTCCGATTGTAGACCATGTTCTCGTTAAGAAATAGTATTAATATTAGAACTTAGTGACCTTTTTGGGTAATTGATATCGTTAAAGTAATGTCTAGTCTAAAAATTCAATGGAAATCAATTATGGCTCATTATATTTCTTTTAGTTTAGGTGGGCTATAATAGGTTTACTGTATACAATTTTTATTTAGAAATACTGGTCTGTGTTTAGTAAGCAAATGGGTCAAATCGTATTATAAAATAATCTAAACGTCCAGATTATTCTGTGGTATTAGAAACTGTTTCAACCAAATATTTCAACCAAATATTATTTGAAATAAATGGCATATTTATGAAAATATTTTCCTTTTTTCTTGCCTTAGACGCTTCTGTTGTTGGAACTTTGAGAAGGGAATTTGAAGGGTGCGAACGTCACGTTTAATGAACCCATAAGCCATCCCAGTGATGGGTCCCAATAGCAGTTTATTGAAATAGACTCATTAGTCACCCGCATGCCTGGGTGTAGGACGGGTGCAGTTAAATATGACGCACCCTTCCTCTGTCATGGGTGAATCAGCAAGTGAGTGGGGCTGTTTTACCCACAGAGGTCCGTGTTGAGGCGTGGCTTACCACCAGGCACCGGGCTCCCTGTGGACAACGAGGGGAAGTGCGCGCCCCTTTTATGTACTGGGAGGTTGGCATACGTGTGCTCCTGTGTGTACATGCATGTGTGTGCTTGCGTGTCTATGCCTGCATGTGGCGAGCCAGGGTAAATGCCAGGCAAAATTCGTGTGAAGGCTCATACAGAAATGAGCCCATTTGATCTGTTTCCGTGGAACGCGGTTATGGATGACACGTCCATGGACGGGAATGTTTGAATCGACAGATGAAGGAAGGTAAAGCCCGTTTTATGTCCCCCCTGCCTTAGTCTAGCGGATACTATTTTAGTGTTCCCAGTGAGCCATGGTGAGGTCCTGTGGGCCCAGCGTGAGTTCTGTTACCCCACGACCTTCCAGGCCCACAGCTTTGTAGGGGCGGCTGCCACACGCGTTTCCGACACCCGCTGTGGGAGATGCCAGGAAGGCAGGCTGCACAGGCGTGGGGACGAAGCGGGCCAGCATTTCCAGTTGGTGCGGGAGGAGGCCGGGAAAGTTCGCATCGCGGCAGCAGGTTGACGCTGGCCTTCCAGGGCAGCAGGGATTAATCGGGGGAACAGGATAAGGAAGTGCATTCTGGTCAGAAGAAGCAATCCGCCATGGCTGTGGGGCAGGAGCCCAAGGCCTGTGTCCACGCCCCCCGGTGAGCAAGCGGATGCAGGAGGGACCGGTCAGCTAGCGCGCTCACTTGGTCACTTGCGGGCTTCAGGGAAAATAGTTTATTTCCTCCTGTGGCAGCTCAGGGAGGCAGAGCCTGGGACTGGTCCAGAAGTGTGAGCATCCAGGTGCATGGATGAATGTCCCAATGTATGGGTGAGCGTCCAGGTGTGTGCGTGAGCGTCCAGGTGTGTGCGTGAGCGCCCAGGTGTGTGCGTGAGCATCCAGGCATGTACGTGAGCATTCAGGTGTGTCGGTGAGCACCCAGGTGTGTGAATGAGCGTCCAGGTGTGTGGGTGAGCGCCCAGGTGTGTGGGTGAGCACCCAGGTGTGTGGGTGAGCATCCAGGTGTGTGCGTGAGCATCCAGGTGTGTGGGTGAGCGTCCAGGTGTGTGGGTGAGCACCCAGGTGTGTGGGTGAGCACCCAGGTGTGTGGGTGAGCATCCAGGTGTGTGCGTGAGCATCCAGGTGTGTGGGTGAGCATCCAGGTGTGTGCGTGAGCATCCAGGTGTATGGGTGAGTGTCCAGGTGTGTGCGTGAGCGCCCAGGTGTGTGCGTGAGCATCCAGGCATGTACGTGAGCATTCAGGTGTGTCGGTGAGCACCCAGGTGTGTGAATGAGCGTCCAGGTGTGTGGGTGAGCGTCCAGGTGTGTGGGTGAGCGCCCAGGTGTGTGGGTGAGCACCCAGGTGTGTGGGTGAGCATCCAGGTGTGTGCGTGAGCATCCAGGTGTGTGGGTGAGCGTCCAGGTGTGTGCGTGAGCATCCAGGTGTGTGGGTGAGCATCCAGGTGTGTGGGTGAGCATCCAGGTGTGTGGGTGAGCATCCAGGTATGTGCGTGAGCATCCAGGTGTGAGGGTGAGCGTCCAGGTGCGTGGGTGAGCGCCCAGGTGTGTGGGTGAGCGTCCAGGTGTGTGGGTGAGCATCCAGGTGTGTGGGTGAGTGTCCAGGTGTGTGGGTGAGGGTCCAGGTGTGTGCGTGAGCATCCAGGTGTGTGGGTGAGCATCCAGGTGTGTGGGTGAGTGTCCAGGTGTGTGGGTGAGCACCCAGGTGTGTGGGTGAGCGTCCACTGGGGTTAGAGAGTAGACTGTCTATTATTCCAATTCTTCATTTAGGGAGACTTATGTCATGGCCCAGCCTCCAGTCTATGCTGGAAGAGATTTCATGACCCTTGAAAAGCATTTTACCCTGCTGAATGCTCTGTAGTTATCAGTTAGATCAAGTTTCATGATCTATATACCGTAGTTATCTTTCTTGATTTTTTTATCTTAATTATTTCAATCATTACTGAGAGGAGCACAGAAATATCCAAGTACAACTGAACTGATTGTGCCTTCTTTTTGATGCTTCCTGATTTTGTCTTATGGATTTGGGGTCCTTTGCTAGGTTTTTATGCAGTTATCATTGTCTTTCTGATGTCTTAGCCCAAGACTTTCTAATGTACTGAGGCCGGTGGCTTCACGAATCCATGCCTCCTGCCCATTCTCTGAAGGCCCGTGGCTTCCCGGGCGTTCTCTGTCACGCGTGGTGGTCGCTGGCGTGCACACCACCTGGGAGCCGAGTTCTGCAGGTAGAAACACCCCGTCACATTGGGACGTCGATGTACAGGAAAGGAAGTGCATCTTCATGAGCATCTGAGATTCACATGCACCCACAGGCCTTGTTGACCTGCTGGCCTCGGACTCAAGGACTCCACCTCCCACCACCCGAATGGAGCCTGCGCTCCAAGGAGAGCTGGGGAAGCTGTACGATAAGGCCCAC